>NW_015647039.1:191918-192196 GCF_001515625.1 Sinocyclocheilus rhinocerous
GTGCTGTCACTTTAAGAGAATGCACTGATCCAGTATGTTCAGCCGGCTATGTCTGTTATAGGATACTTACCAAGACGGGCATTTTGACAATTTGTGTGCATTTGTCCATTTAAACACAATACTTCAGAGAGAGCTTAATATTTGCGCGCATTCTGAGGCGCGGGTTTGCGCGCTTCGGATGAGTGCACTTGGGATGGAACGGTTACCGGTTTCACGATAAGTCACGATAAAATGCCCTGACGGTTAGTATTACCGTTTAAAATTTAATTATCATCAAA
>NW_015647039.1:192306-192613 GCF_001515625.1 Sinocyclocheilus rhinocerous
TTACCTGAGTTTAGTTTAAACACAGATATCAACGTGTGCTGTTCAGGTCTCACCTGTTCGCACTTGCTATCAGCACCCGGGTGATGACAGAATAAATGACTGCTCATATTCCAGCATACAGCACTTGCATTGAACAAGAGTGAATGGTTTGTCCACGTTTGTTTGTTTTTTTTATCACTGTTGTTGTAATGTATTGGGAAGCCAGAATGTGCATCCATCAACAGAAACATATATTAGCCGAACCCTGTTTGTTTTACGTGTTATTTATAGCAAACCATATTACAGATGCGTTGTCAGATTTAAGTTG
>NW_015647039.1:194256-194953 GCF_001515625.1 Sinocyclocheilus rhinocerous
TTTAAATGCATAAAAAAGATGCCATATATATGAAGGACCTCTCCCATGTATGAGCTCACTTTAACTTTTCAAAAAAAACATTAGTTATTTGTAATTTTTCTGTTATTCAAGTGTCAAAATATCATGTGGTGCGACCATCCGGCCATAACTTTTTTTTTGTAAACATCTTTGAAATTACCCTAAATTTATTCAAAATAATTTTATGCACTATTTGGCATGATTTCCAAAGTGTTTTGTAATCCTGTGTAAAATTGCAAAGCATTTTTATTTATATATCCATCATACAAACACACTTTGTCCGATGATTTCCATTTTATGAACTATCATGTGGTGCGACTATCAAGAAACTATCATTTTGGGACTTTTATGTTGAAATCCATTCAAAAGATAGGACTTTGCATCATATACCAATTTGCTAAGGACCCATGGAAGAATCAAGCAGGTTTTTAAGTCTCTTTCAAATTTAGAAAAAAATAACCTTTTTAACGGCTGGTATGTAGTTACCACATTTGGATATCATGTGACCTAAAAAAACTATGAATATTAAGTTATTTGTGCAAGTATTTATTTTCATTATAAATTTCATAGTGACATTTTGTGGGAAGCTAGCTTGTTTTGTTTAGGTGGCCAATTCTGTGCTTGTAAATTTTGACTGAATTTGAAAATATCATGTGGTGCGACCACTGCAGAGTGTATT
>NW_015647039.1:195034-230192 GCF_001515625.1 Sinocyclocheilus rhinocerous
TATTTATTTTATGATCTACTGACCTGACTGGGCCAGCATTAAAACAAAAAACACAATCCTTAATTTTGAATCCTGTAACCAAAGAACAAATTAAAAAGGCTTAATAACTATAGCCAACATAAGTGATTTGTTGGTGGAAAAAATCAACATGACTGATGTTTGGAAATATAACCTTGAACTAGATCTTTGACTAACTAAATAACTAAATAAAAATCAATGATGTGTATGAGAAACATTCTTTATCTTCATTTTATGCGGCTAAAGAACATTGTTATTTCAGTCCCATCCTTCTTTCCTAGCTCTTTCCTTGCCTACATTTCTATGCCGTTCCAACCACCCACTTCCTGCATTTCATTCATAAACAAGATAATACTCTCAAAGCAATACAGTCTTTCTCCTTGCGGACATGCATTCCTGAAGCAACCCTACTTTGCCAAGGTAACTACCTTCCCACTAGGGCTGCAACAACGAATCGATTAAATCGATAAAAATCGATTACTAAAAGAGTCGGCAACGAATTTCACAATCGATTCGTTGTGTCGCGCGACGCGGAGACGTTTGATTATAAAAAAATAAAAAAAAACTTTAGTTGAGCGCGGAGCGGAGTGAACACACTCGGTCTCTCTCACGCACTGATGCTAGCAGAGTTCGGCGCCTCATATAGGCCCTGTCCCAAATGGCGCACTTCATGTGGTTCCCACACACACACACAAAAATCTGAACAATGCGGATACACCCTTTCCAACTGCAGGTTCCTCTGTGAAGACAAAATGGATGCTACTGGGATCGCAATCTGTTGGGGTTTTAGTTTACACAATGTGAGGGAGCACTAACATTCACCAACTCAAGAACCTGGTGGTCTCACATAATGAAGAAAATGCCTGACTCCACAGACACCAGGAAGTGTGAAGACACGCAAGTGGTGTTGACTTGTAAGAAATAGCACACACGCGTTCCTCAGGTTCCACCGTGGTTCTGCTCTATTTACTAGGTCAGCACTACAAGTTACGAACCAGCTGGAAGGTTAGTTTGTTTGTCAGCGTCAAACACACCTGAGTCTGGACCATTTCTCCCACCTCCATGTGTCTCTTTAAAGCATACGTTATCAGAGGCTAAGATCTCAACACCAAAGCTGGTGTGAAAAGCGCACTCTGGCCAGCGTGATGTTTGCTGTCCAAGTTGTTTAATGATTTAAGAACTGCTGGGTTAGATGAGGCCTAACTAATGATTAGTGCTGGCACATATTACAGCCTAGCCTGTGCGCTAGAGCCAACCTCAAATCGTAAGACTTAGGGTTAGGTATAATAATAAGCAAAAATAGTGATGCATGTCTTAAACATCCCTATTATTTTGTTATTTCAAATGGTTTGTTTCTGAAATTCATGGGATTTGCTGTAAAATCCACTAGGTACTCGGTACGATCCCTTCAAGCTATATCCTACAAATTGTCAAGTTGTGCAGCATGAGGACACCACCTCCTCCACACCAGTGCCATTCATAGAAAATTAAATTGACAGATTTAAGATTCACAAGGAGTGGACGGAGCGCGGCCCGGCACATGCCCTGAATTTTAAACTCTAATCAGACCCCCTGCTTATTGCCCACACTGATTTCAATTGGCAGTGGAAATGGTGCAGCAGAACACAGACTCAGGGACAATATCAAAATAAATTTTCTTAGAAGAATGCAACACCATAAAATGGAGACTTCTAAGATTTATTATAAATGGGGGGTGTAAGTAAGAAGATAAAGAAAACGTCTCTGAATGTGAGAAGAAAGAGCAAATGACCTAGACCAAGGACGTATGAATGTTAAAACAGTAATCGATAACAAGTGTAAAACCATAGAGGAATTTTCCAGAGTGGGCTGTGCTGAAAGAGTGTTAAGATTGCACGAGGGCGGTAAAGGGTGCTATTTTTGCACATCATTAACACAACCCACTGAAAATGGTGGGATAAGATTTTCCACTCTATTGTGGTGGTTCCTATTTGACCCTTTGACCTTTTCAACTTAAAAGGTTTTGTGACTTTTCTTGTCATGTCATTTACAGGATAAAAATGTAATGTCTACACATTAACATATTTTACAGCTTGACATGTCAAAAAAATATAGTAATTATAAAAAAATACCCATGGAGTTTTTAAATGTTAATAATCTCTGTGACTTTTCCAGGTCTAGAAATCAAACTTTTATAATTTCCAACTAAGTTCATAGCTTCCAAGACCATGTGAATTCTGGTTCTTCAAAGGAATAAAACAGTTGTAAAGGGGGTGAATTAAAGCAAGAAATATCTAGATTTTTTGTCTTATTTTAAATCAGTTTCAGTCATCTCGAGGCCCTCAGGTTGATAACCACTACCCTATAGGGCAATAAGCAGACCTACAGTACATATGACCATGAAGACCAGAAGCAACATGCTTGGCATGCTTAAACTGAGGCCTAGTTTTACGTTTCAACCTAAATTTGCTTTCCAGTGCAATAAGTAGCTAAAAATGGAAAGAACATGTCCTGGCCAAATCATAAAAGGTTAATATATCACTGTTTAAACAGCACACTGTAAATCACTAACTCCAAGTAGATGTTTTCAAGGTCTAAGGCGTTCACATGACCACTACTTTTGTGAACGTGCAGGTGACCAGAGTACAACTGGCACTCTAGCCTACAACCAAGTTCGCTCTTTCCGGTTTACCAGGCTAATCTGTTATCAAACGGTGACTGTTTTCTCCCCGTCTTGGCATAGTCATGAAGGTAGTAGCAGCTCTAAGCTCACTCAAGACAGCTCCACAATTACCCTCCTAAAGCATTCTCGCAAAGATCATGACAGACACAGTCGCACTTCAGTAAACAGCATGCAATTTGTGTGGGAGACAAAGATCAACTCAAAGCAGTGGCTCAGTAGGGGTAAACAGAGAGCCTCCCTCCAACCAAAAGGCTGCTGGACACAAATTGGTGCTTGCAAACATTAAACAGGCCCAATGTTTCATTTTCCTCTCAAATCCTTAAACGCAACCCCCAACTGTTATCGATCAGCCAGACACAACATCAGGCATGGTAATATGTAAACAACATCTTTGTGGCCTTTATCTGCCCAGTTTCTCCCATCCAGAGCTGACAACATGTCTGAGTCTTCAGGCCATCGCGTTAACATCCTATGCTACATTAAACTCACGTTTCTACAGCGTGCTGAGCTAGTGAATCACACCATCTTCCCCGTGAGACAGATCTTCCCTCCTGTTTTCCCTCTGCTGAGACCACAGGCCAGGACGTCTCCATTGAGCAGAAATCCACCTGAAAAACACCGGTGCGAGAACTCGGCATGTCGAGCGCCGATGAAAAGCTGCTATTTTTTAATTGCCGCTTTGTGTTCAAGGTGCACAGAGGAAAAGGTTGCACGATGTACCCAAAGCTGTTTTCCCTCCAAAATGTCAAAGTGCAGCTTTGGTCTAAAGGCCTCTGACACCGCGGAAAGTCTTGACCCGAGCTGTGCAGCAGCATTCCAGCTACATGAAACAACATGTTGGGTCATTTTTTTTTTCTTCCTAACACTGTACTATTTTTGCTTTTTCCCTCCAGTCTCTCCTAAAAACTAAGCGTTAAGCTGTTGCTAATATTGGTTTTGCCAATTACAAATTATACAGCCGAACTTTGCCCATTAAAGTCCTGCTGGATATGCATAGCTTGACACAAAAACTAAGAAATGGTCCTATATAAAAGGAAATAAGTTTACTTGACATGCAAATGATTTTACTTTTTAATTCTGTGTATTATTAAGATATGTAAATATGTAAAGGGATAGAAATTTTTTTTTTTAAAACTTAGCCACTTTAAACTTTCAAATACATAAATAAATAAATATATATATATATATTTATTTATTTATGTATTGCTGCAAACAAGGTTGTTATAGTGCCAAGATTTTAGATGGCTCTGAAATTTTTATATTTTTCTAAAAAATATATATATATTATTTATTTTATTTTTTTAATAACTCGTAATGTGATATTAAATTTTGGTCATGTCGCCCACCTCTTTGATAAATGTGTACTTCATTTTGTCACCCTCATGTTGTTCCAAACCTGTATGTTTCAATGCAAAATTCAGTTTGTTCTTTTCTCTTCTTTTTTTTTTTCCCTTTCTTTTTTTTTAACCCATACAAGTCAATGTGGTCCAATGTTGTTCTTCAAAATATCTTCTTTTACACTTAGCAAAAAGAAATACAACATGAGGGTGAGTAAATGATGACAGAATTGTAATGTTTGATTGAACTACCAGGATACTGAACAGTCTGAACATAAAAAAAGCTAAACTGAATGCATCGGAATGCAATCGAAAAATAAAACATTAAAAATGAAAAACATGATGGTTTACTGACGTCAGCAGAAAGATATTAATGTGCACCGCTAAATCATTGACAATAAGACCAAGAACATGTATTAAGCAAGCAAACAGGGGCACATTTGATTTCCTGTCGACTTTAAACCTCAATGAAACAACTGGTCAATTCTGGCATTACGGCACACTAGGAGATTGCAAACTAAGCTCGGGCCACATGGGTAAAGCAACGTGGCAGAACATTAACTCATTAAGCAAACGCACGTCTCCTCGGCGGGAATGCATGTTATTGCATATTATAGAACTGCACGGTATTCGACGGAAAATCTGTTTGCTCGGTGCCAGTCAGTAACACGGATATTTCTCAGCTTTCTTCCTCTCAGCCCCACACCTCTGCTGATGATGCAAGTCTTATCACAGTACCGATAGTACCGCAGCCTTGCATTAGAGCCGTTTCCCATTGCCTTTAAAGCCCCCTCCCTCAGAACAGAGCCCCAGGGTTATTTACAAGCAGCACTACAGAAATCTAGGTTAGGCTGCAATTGAAGTGTGAACTATAGCACACTGCAGCAGACAGTGCCACCAAAGACTGAAGCAGCTTACTGGAAAATAAACAAGAGATCTGCATGTTTATGTGTGCACGAAAAAAGACATGCTTGTGGTAGGAGCAGCCAGCCACCGACTCGGGCTGCGGCGTCATCTCAAATCCAATCACCCTGCAAGATTACGTGTCTGATTACGACAGCACGGGAGTTATGAGAGGTCCGGTGCATGACTCTACACAAGCTGCACACTGGGAATTTTCTCCTGGGTGCGCCTTTTCTGCGCGGCCTTGCCTCACGGTCAGCACCGGTACGGCATAATCCAAGTTTAAGTCTTTTTTTTTGTGTGTGGAGAGATTTGTGCAAAGCCCAAATAGGTACTTCACAGACTCGACCATGCAATCATCTACAATAAACTTTCAGGCACCTGCATGCCGGGGGGGGGAAGCACCTCATACTTTGTCTATTTTTAAAACCCGACAACACCGAAGTCACGTGGGCAGGAAATAAATCAATCCTGTCACCCTCTGCTAACATTTTCTCAGCGCTCCTCCAGAAGGATTGCACCGTAAAAGGACGTTTTACAAGGTACACCAAAAATAAATATCTCCGTGGACTGGTTAGCGCAAACAAATTAAGGCATAAATGAACATGCAATTACAGAGCCAAGAGACTTCTTCTCAGGGGCAAGTGAATCAATAACACTTGACAAGTGCAACAGTACAACAGGCCAGAACATCTTCTGCAAGACGATCAGCCCAAAGGGTAATGCAATACCCGCAATTGCAATAAAATTGAAAAAAAATTGGACTTAATTAGTCTCCCACCACAGACTTTCAACAGAGATCCTGGTCTGAGGTAGTAACAATATGAAAGTTAAACTTGCAGAAGACGTTTGCAATGTGAAATACAACATGTTAGAAAACTTACACAAGGCAAAAAAAAGAAAAAAAAAAAGGCAGGATGGAAACTTATACCTGTCCTCTAATTTTATCCTCCTTTACTCACTGGATTTTCCCTTGGGAAGGAATGAGGGGTTGCAGAAAATAGACTCAACTACATGCCAAGACAGAGACATGGCCTTATTCCAGAACAACTCATTTTTTAAACCTCGTTCATATGAGACATTTCGGTGACTAAACAATCGACCGACTCAACACTGAGAAAGTGATGTGGGTGGGGTTTTTTTGTTTTTTAATCTGTCTTTGACAGACTGAACATGACTAAAAACTGGACGTACAGTAATGTTCAGCTTCGGGTCAGATGGGATAATTTTTTAGTTAGCAGATCTTCAACATTGGTTCTACTGTCTCCTCAATGCTAAAGTAACTTACATATTGTGTTGACTGCATAAACTGCGCAAATGTTACACATCACCCATCAGTTTGCAAATGCATAGCACTGCTACCAACGTTAACATTACGAACATGTAAGCAAAAACAAATCAAAACGACTTAGCATAAATAGTATGGCATATTATTATTAAGAACATTCATAAGTGTGTGTGGAGAGATTTGTGCAAAGCCCAAATAGGTACTTCACAGACTCGACCATGCAATCATGCCGGGGGGGGGAAGCACCTCATACTTTGTCTATTTTTGAAACCCGACAACACCGAAGTCACGTGGGCAGGAAATAAATCAATCCTGTCACCCTCTGCTAACATTTTCTCAGCGCTCCTCCAGAAGGATTGCACCGTAAAAGGACGTTTTACAAGGTACACCAAAAATAAATATCTCCGTGGACTGGTTAGCGCAAACAAATTAAGGCATAAATGAACATGCAATTACAGAGCCAAGAGACTTCTTCTCAGGGGCAAGTGAATCAATAACACTTGACAAGTGCAACAGTACAACAGGCCAGAACATCTTCTGCAAGACGATCAGCCCAAAGGGTAATGCAATACCCGCAATTGCAATAAAATTGAAAAAAAAATTGGACTTAATTAGTCTCCCACCACAGACTTTCAACAGAGATCCTGGTCTGAGGTAGTAACAATATGAAAGTTAAACTTGCAGAAGACGTTTGCAATGTGAAATACAACATGTTAGAAAACTTACACAAGGCAAAAAAAAGAAAAAAAAAAAGGCAGGATGGAAACTTATACCTGTCCTCTAATTTTATCCTCCTTTACTCACTGGATTTTCCCTTGGGAAGGAATGAGGGGTTGCAGAAAATAGACTCAACTACATGCCAAGACAGAGACATGGCCTTATTCCAGAACAACTCATTTTTTAAACCTCGTTCATATGAGACATTCGGTGACTAAACGACCAACCGACTCAACACTGAGAAAGTAACGTGGGTGTTTTTTTATTTATTTATTTATTTTGTGTGTGGTGTACAGCAGAAAAACTGGTGTACAGTATATAACGTTCAGCTTCAGGTCAGATAGGAATAGACATAATTTCATAAATTTCATAATCAATTGGTAATCAGATCTCCATTATCAGGTCTACTGATACGTACGGACCTCTCAATGGTAAAGTAACTTACATACATGTGAAATGTAATTATTTGCTACCATGTCAAATTGGTTACATTAACAACACAAAACCAAAAACAAATCAAAACAACTTAGCATAAATATTAAGGCATATTATTATTACAACATTCGTAAAACATTTCATGTTTTTATCGTTGGGAACTAATGATTAATTTAGACGTTACTAATTTAATAAGCAGAAGAACAAAAAAAATCTTCAAAGGCTTTTAAATGCAAGTTATTGCATCCAAAACAATACTAGCTGATCTTTAGATAAAATGTGGAAACATGTTATTCAAGAGTGTTTGGTTACTACAGAATGCTGATTCTGCTTATTATAATCATTGCAAACACGTAAACAACATAAACTATGCCACATTATAAACTACATACAAGGATTTTTCTGCGCAAACCAGTTCACAATTTCATCACTGCCATGTTTTGGAGTCAATCTTGCGTTTAGTTCAAACCTCTACTGCACTTGAGAGAGCATTTTCCTGTTCGCTGAGGAGAGGAGACGAAAAAGTCAAAGATTGAAGGATAGCATGGAAACCAAATGTCTGGCATGCTCATGGAGGTCTTCATGTCCCCTTGACAAGAAGGGAAAAAAACCCTCACACAGCTGAAAGGTTTAAAAACGTCTCCATGGAGAGGCAGACGTGATGAACATGCTAAAAAGCCAAACAAGCCAATAAGTAACAAAAAAAAACAAAAAAAACCTCCTGGTTCATTAGTGCTGCACACTGAGGTTACTGTGTTATGTCTATATAAAGATGAAGAGACAAAAACAAATTCACAAAGCCCATGAGAGAGTTAAAGTTTGATTTAAACCCAAATGTAACCCTCTTCCATCTACATTTCTTTACTAAAACGTCAGAAGCATCAAAACTACATTATTTTACATCATACAACGACAGAGCAAAGCCAAGCCCGACGTGTAAACACAAAGAAAGAGACAGTGCATTAAAACAACACAATCGTCAAAAGTCTAGGCGCCAGAAAAGGTTATAAACTCAAAAGAAAGAAACATCGGAAACCAAATTCAACGCGGAAATTAAATTCAGCTGCACCATATTTACCATAAACATGTAGAATAACAGATTTAAACCTTTTTCTGCTGGGACTGAACTTATTGATTATCTGTTGGTGATCGATAACACCTAAAACGACTCGATAATGTCGTTTAAAATAGAAATAAGCGGAATAAATTACCTGATAATGACAACCACGAGGATGTTACACCGGAAACGAGTTACCTATATCGCATCAATTCAAAAGTCAGGTCATCGACATCAAATGTTAACCAACTTGACAGATTAATTCATCAATCGTCCGAGACCTTCATTTAAACCAGCAAACTCAAACAGCGGCGATGGACAACTACACCGAAACTGAGGTCGCTAAAAAAACACACGCGTAGATTCGAATCTATTCTGAATCTTCGAATCCTGAGATTCTAAATATGAGCGTTGCAGCTTTTGTAGAAGCCCAGTTTATGACGTGACGCGTTCGACGCGACGCGACAAACTAAAAGGCGTACGAAGCTTATTCGACTACAAATGAAGCGCTGTGGTTTATCGCGTCGCGTCGGCGCTCGCTTACTACAGCGTAGATGGGTGTCTTACACCTGTTTGCATTTGGTTTGCATTAGAAGCGTCAGTCTCTCTGCAGCACAAACACAGCCAAGCCTACAAATATCGCTCTAATTCAGCCCAGCGGTCTCCAATGCCCTCTACACGATGTCTTACCTCGGCTGAAATAGATCGGCGTCACATCGCAGCTATTATAAAGTCTGGATGTCAAGCTTATAAACGCATCCGAGCGCAAGCAGGAGAACAATCTCGCCCTTCTACCTCTTTTCTCTCTCGAATCAATCTGCACACACACTTTCACTGTCCAGCCTCAAGACCCGACCAGCCGAGCCCAGAGTCGCTACATCGTTGTACAATTCACCGTGCAACCGCGAGACGCGACCAGCTGAGCCCAGATTCAATCTGCACACACTTTTTTTATTTTCCATAACGACAAGGAAAAATAAAAAAAAAAAGAACAAAAAAAAAAAGGGTCAGATTCTTGTTATTTTACTTTATTCGCAAAACCCATGTTTTTTTCCGGAAAAAACGTCATTGATCGTTTAATCATGTTGGTTTTATATTCTCAAGACACTTACTCAAAATAAATAAATAAAAACCTTTCAAACCTGAGAACAAAACACAAGAAACGTATAAAAAAAAAAAAACAATAATAAATTAAAGATTTTACATTTATGACGCTTTCCAAATGTTCTATATTTTTATATTTTTATGTATTTGTTATTTATTTTTACACATATGTTCACTTCACTTTGGACGTTGCTGTTCTGTATTTATTTCACATATTCTGAACTGTACTACATGTTTTTTGGGGGGGGTTTTTGCCTTGAAATAAATACAATTAAAATACTGTCCACTTAATGTAAATTTTTGCTCTTGGATTAAATGCATTTGCTTTTTATTGATTTAAAACTATTGTTTGTATTTTATCTGCTTTTTAACGTCGTTCCTATAAGAACTTTGTTTGTTTATTTACTTATTCATTTATTTACTATTTATGTTACTATACTGCTTGAATAAAAATAGAAAACTTTAACTAGCATATATATATATTTTATTTTTATTTTTATAACAAACATAGCAAGGCCTATAAACATTTTGGCCTCTCTGAAATGAATTGCAGCATGCTTCCCATTTATTAGACTTTTCGCTTACTTTTTCATATTTATTAATAATAATTTAATCAAATTAACAATTTATTATTATTATTATGTTCTTACTGTAGCTTAACTTCTTTGCTATAGTTGAATTCTTGTTGTGAGACCTGATTTGGACCGCTAAAAAACTTTCACTGTCCAGTTTCACGACTCGACCAGCAGAGTCTGTCCACTCGATCCCAGAGACCTTTAACACACGGAAACAAAACAAGCAGATATTTACCGTTTCACACAGGTAGAGATGAGCCGACTGGATTCCCAAAGTGATAAAATCCCTTTCGACGCTTCTCCAGAGGCGAAATATACTGATTAAACCAAAGGTCTTCTCGTCGGCCGGTGCTGGTTATTGCCGGAGGTCAGCGCGATGCGTTCATGCGCTTGTTTACACACTCGCTCCTCGTCCTTATGAGATTAATACGAGAAACGAGAAAGATTCGGGAAATGAGGATGAATTATTCCTGGCAAATCCACAGGACGACTGCGCAGCGCTTGATTACAAGTTCTGTTTTGAGTCTTTATGACGAAGAAAATCAAATTAAAAAAGAAAGATAAAATGAAAGTACATATCGATAGTCAGCAGGCGTCACATGTCGGTTTCTTCAGCCTCGCGCCTCGGTGAAGCTGCTTGTTGAGGAAATGCAGTGTGAGCTGCTCTGCACTTGCTGTCTGACTCACTTTCTGAGCTTTGAAGAATATTTGCCCCATCTTCAGGAGGAGGAGCAGGCGTATACCTTCCCACTCCACTCCACCCCTCACACGACTCCACCTAGACTACAACAGCCCTGACGTGACAAAACACACGATGGATGGATGTTATTATTATTACTATTAGTGAAATATTTTGTGTAACAATAAATGTAATACACAGTCACATATATTTAATATATCTAGCATCATAAAAATGCTTGACATGCTTATTATTATTATTGAAATATTTAGTAATGTAATAAATACATTATATAATATCATGTTTTATATAGTATCATAAACCTAATGATGTTATTATTATTGAAATATATGCAAATAATATATAATGTCGTGTTTTATATAATTTAATAATATATTAATATACAGGTGCATCTCAATAAATTAGAATGTCGTGGAAAAGTTCATTTATTTCAGCACACAGACTGAAGTAGTTTAAGTCTTTGGTTCTTTTAATTGTGATGATTTTGGCTCACATTTAACAAAAACCCACCAATTCACTATCTCAACAAATTAGAATACTTCATAAGACCAATAAAAAAAATTTTTTAGTGAACTAAAAATGTTTTTTTTATTGGTTTTATTTTATTGGTTTTTGTTAAATGTGAGCCAAAATCATCACAATTAAAAGAACCAAAGACTTAAACTACTTCAGTCTGTGTGCATTGAATTTATTTAATACACGAGTTTCACAATTTGAGTTGAATTACTGAAATAAATGAACTTTTCCACGACATTCTAATTTATTGAGATGCACCTGTATATTAGAATATATACAGAATCTATTAGAATCTACAATCAAACCTTTTATATAAATCTTTATATGTATTATATTATATAAAAAATTAAAACTTGTAAGCATTAACAGATATTACATGCTTAACAAGCTTATTAATAGTATTACTGAAATATTTAATGTAACAACACATACTATATAATAATGAGTATACAATATAACATTTTAATATATAATATTTATGAAAAATTACTATGATGATTAAATGTGTTTTTTATATTATGAAATATTTATATGAATTATATTATATATATAAATCTATACATTAAAAAGTATTACATTATACAATGTTTAATCTGATTATTATTATTATTATTATTAAAGCAGACACATTATGCCCCTTTTCACAATATGTAATATAAGTCTCTGGTGTCCCCAGAATGTGTCTGTGAAGTTTCAGCTCAAAATACTCCACAGATCATTTATTATATCATTTTTTACGTAACATAATATAATATATAGTAATGTTTTATCTAACTTTTTAATGATAGTTTTAATAAAAACTATTACTACTACATGTAAAACATGCTTTATATTATATACACTATTTATATTTATTATGTTATATAAACTATTTAAAAACTGAATTATTATTAATATCATTAATATTATTATTAATATTAACCAATATTACATTTTGCAAATGTTTAACATCATTATTTTTATTGATTTTATGAAACATAAATATATCACACACACACACACACATATATGTATTATTATTTATTATTATTATTATTATTATAGAACATACAGATAGACTGATATTATATATAATATCCTATATACCACCTATGTTTGATATTGTGAGTTTCTATATATTGTTTCCACACTTTCATAACCTCTTCACCCATGTTAAGGCTTAACCTTACTGTTTCCCTGACTTTGACACTACACGTCTTACTAGAATGGAGTAAGATAAGGTTTCTCATTCCTACAGGTCTAGAGGACCCTGTACGTCTCAAACAGGTCACGTAATCCCCTTCGACACAGAGATGCAGTCGTGCACAAATGTTTGTCTCAATACCAGCTAAGATATCATCAGCATTACAACTCCACACTAGAGCCGTTTTATACTGTATCAGCCAACATTTGAGTTGGATGCTGAATACCCAGATTTGAAGGCAAAAAAGGAGACCTTTGGTCCCTGGCGTTTCTCTGTATTTCTGCAGAGGATAAGATTATCAACATCTCCACAGTTTCTCATTCTGCAATCAATATCCAGCCATTTCTGGATATAAAGGGGGCTCATCTGAGAGACAACCTGGGGTGGCTATCACAGATCAATGAAGGCTATCTTTAATAAGGGCGAATGTCCCCAGCAGTACCTGAGATCACATTTAAAGGAAATAGTCCAGAAACATCCAAGCATTTGATTGATGGGGTAACGCCTGGAAGGTTCCAGAAAGCTTGACTGGAAATATAAAGCTGGATAGAAAGCAACCATATTGTGTAGTTCATAGCACCTGGATATTTGTGCCGAAAACTATACAAATGACATTCTGCTTAATCTAAATTCATCAGATGCAAGTGCAGATGAGAAGCAAGGAAAAAGAAACCAGCATTATCAAAATTCAAGTATTTTATTAGTCATGCCTTATTTTTCTATTTTTAGATTGAGCACAGGCCATTCAAAGCTTTTTTGTAAAAAAAAAAAAAAAAAAAAGATTTTGAATTTAGAATTGCTCCAACTGCGGGTTACGCGTCCACCGGAGTGTCTTTCCCCAAGGTTAGCATATTTTTTCAGTTGTTTTCAATGGAAGCGCCGCATTATTATTATTATTGTTTTGTTTTTTTTTAACGCCAGGAGCGTGACGTGGCGCTGAGCGTTTATTTTACTCTGAGCGTTGCACATTCGGCGTTTTTTTCTTGGTGCCGTGAGTTGAAGAATGTTCACCTTTGCGTAAAACGCAGCGCTCATCACTGTCAGTTTTTAGTCAGCTGACCAATCACAGTGGAGGAGGGGCGGGACTAATACCACACTGACCATTCATCACACCCTGCTTGTACTACAACTGAAAAACAATGGAGGATTGTGGACAATGGAGAAGTTAATATTGCTTGTCTCCGAGTATTTATTTACCAGCTGGAATTCCCAGACTGCCACAGTATTGTTATGAAAAATAATGCTTGGAGAAACATTTCATTTGCGATGCGTCTGCCATATTGCTTCAGCGAATGTGCCGTATCATAGCAGCCAAACCATCTCAACTGAAATCTGGGAAGAAAAAAATGCTGTAGGCCTACAGCAGAAGCGCTCTTAGCCTTGGTGGTACTGCAAAAGAGCAGCTTGGATATTATGCTAAACATGTTTTTATGTCTATATAAAAAAAAAGGTTACACAGAATGCAATGCTCCACTGCGCTACTATCCCATCCCTTTTTCTATGTAAACATGCGCTAGACTGATGCTTTTGCCCGTAGCGTTTGCTTTACGTCCTTTGGATGACGTGTCGCTCTAAAAAAAAAAGTTAAAAGAAGTTGTACTTCAAAAACACGTGTCTCTAGACCTTGCATTTTTTTTTTCATTCCACTACCCTGAATCTTGTATTTTGCATTTCACTGCACTGCTTTTCCATTGTTTTTTTATGTAAACGTGCACCAGATGGACATGTTTAATGGTTGCGCTCACGTTTTTTGCGCATGAGGAAGTTGCGTTAAAAATTTAACTTTTATAAAACACATTTTGTTTCATTCTACTGCCCTCCAGCTCACATTATTCAACACCAAAACACATTTCTCCACTGTGCTACACTTTTCTATCGTTTTTCTTTGTGTACTAGATGCAGATGTTTTTGCTGCACCTCCTGCATGACACACGTTTAAAAAATGCTTGCAGTGTCTCGCGCATGGCACACGTTCTAAAAATGTGGTGCTTGCGTTAAAATAATGAAGTTTAGAAATGTCTCTTGCAGTCTGTTTTATTTCACTGACCTGCATCTTGCATTTTTGTCAATGGCAACATGATATTTTTTTCTTCACTGTTCTGCTTTTCCATTGTGTTTCTATGTAAACTTGCATTAAATGGATGTGTTTGACTGTTGCGTTTGCGTTCTTATGCGCTTGCGTTTTTATACCTAAAAGCAGCGCTCCCTTAAAAAAAGTAATCAGCACTTTTTTCAACACAAAAATGAATTTTATTTATTTTTTATTTTTTTGCATTTTACTGCATTGCTTTTATATTTGTTTTCTATGTAAACTTACACTAGCTGGTCGTGTTCGCGTATTGCGTCTTTTGCAGCATCTCAAGTAACATATGGGTTTCTAAAAATGCAGCGCTCAAGTGAAAAGACGTTTAACTTTTAAAAAGCTTTTTTTTTCATTGCACTACCCTGCATCCTGCATTTTTAAAAGCATAAACACGGTTTGTGTGAATGACCCATTACAGGTTTGGAACGACATGAATGTGAGTAAATCAGAACTTTCATTTTTGGGTGAACTATCCCTTTAAATCATTTCAAATGCACCAAGTTAGTTTGAGCTTCTCAGTTTTCTCAAGTAAGAGAATCTTAAGGAAGGGTAAGGAAAAAAAAATCTGGAAATATCATTCAATACCATTATCAGCTGCTTTTGTCATGCTAATATAATGTTAAAAGATTCACAATAATAACAATAATAATAATAATATATTGCAAATATCGAATGGTGGTGCACACACAGCTATAGGTTAGTCAGAGGAAATCCATTTGAGTGTGTCTAAAGTAAAGTGACAAAGCAATGTCCCTGAGAGCAGCCATGTTTGCAGGGCTTCAAATACTATTTGCTTTTTCACTTAAGATATTAAAAAGGAACGTCAAGCAAAAACAATAGTGTTCTTGGCTCTTTTAGATGCAGCTTTTTGAGGTAATGATAACTAATACTGTACTGCTGTACTGTATCCATGTCCCTACAACCTCCTCAGAACATTTTACAGAGTCACAGGGGAACGAATATGAAATACTAGATCATGAAAGCCTTAGTCTTCAAAAGAATTATCTCGGCACTTGGTATGTACTAGAACGAATCTCCCAAAGCTTATCAAGAACATGTGTGGTTCATATTTCACCACAAAATCAAAAGAAAAAAAAATAGCATAAAGACACTTTTAGCCTAATTTTGTTAATTATTATTTTATTTATTTAGATTGCTTTATTATTACTATTATTATTATTATTATTATATTTGTTATTATTATTATTATTGTTGTTGTTGTTATTATTATTACGCATGTTTACACATTGTTCAAAGTATATCCTTTATATTGTAGTATTATACAATCAATAAAGAAGTCTTAAAAAATCTAACTATATACATTCTACATATTTCTATATACATTTATATAGAAATATATAGTTTATATATGATCTTATAATTTATATTTTATATATTATATTTAATTTATATTTTAATCAGGGTCTGGTTTTAAAAATATACGCAGATAAAACCATTATATATATATATATATACACACACACACACACAAACACACATCATCATCATGGATGGAAGCACAGTATGTTTTTACACAGTATGTTTATATTTTTATATATTTAATTTAATATTTAATTAAAATAAATAAAATATATTTAATTCTATTGCAGTAATGACAATCCAATGAGAATCATCAAAGCAAATAATTACATTTACAAGCAAACTCAAAAGTAAATCATCCGGAAACACTACAGTAATAAGAAGTGTTGGAGAGAATGGGCTTAATTATCAAAACCATTATGTTTTATGAAAATAATTATGTGACATCTTTATTGTCAAGTTTATGTATAAATATGGATCCTCCTAAAGAGATTATGTGTTTTTTGTGCAATTTATTTGACCCTTGTTTTATATATATATATATATATATACACACACACACACATATATAATGTAATAAACAATCAAATACTGTGAAATATCAGATTTGTGACAAACCGATTGTGAGCGTTTGTAAGGATTGAGTTTGCTCACAGTAGGAAGCACCAGCACTCAGCATTAAGCATCTGCTTACCCGGGTCATAGAGCATCATGAATATTTAATACAGAGGTTATGTTTACTGCTCAGGTTGTGTTAAAGTGCGTCCGCTAGAAAATGACATCTACATGCTTTGATGCACGAGCGCTCTCTCATAACTTGTGTGTCTGCTTTAGTTTCACCTCTACAGCAAACACAGAGATGCGACGGGCAAGAAATCCACGTTGATTTTGTGCATGCCTACCCGCGCTGGCCTGTTTTGTTTTCCGCTCCAGTCACACCAGGACATCTCGGTGAACACGGTGTCTTTCTGATTAATAATTTATTGTCTCCACAAATGGGCTGCATGAGGGGAGCTAGCAGACAGACAAAGAGGACAGCTGAACGCCCAAAAACTTGGCATCTTTGCTCTGTAGCAACTGTTCCGATTACGGCATTTGCGCATCTTTTACGGTCATCACAAAGGCATCTGTTTTTTGTTTTTTTTCTGTGGCTCTGTTGGTCAGTTTATTTGAAAAGTAGCCAAAACGTCTCAATTACTAGGTTAAATAAGTTCAGCGGAGCATGTGAGGACGTGGCTCTGTTCATCCATGTCTGAAAAATAAAAACAGCTGCAATATGAATGCTGACATATGCGATGTGGCCACAATGCATAGCGTCAATCTGTGCGGCTTCCCTTTCAGGCTAGAACATATTACACACACACAAACAAAAAAACACCAGATTCATAAATGAAGTTATCATATCTTTGTGGGTGGCTTGTCCTGACATGCAGAATTTTCCATATGCAGTTACAAAAATGTAGCACTCAATTATGAACCTGATAAGATCAGTTAGGCCTATGTGAACATAAACACTGTGGCAGCAAATGTTATTATTTCTTAACCCAGCAATCATAAATATTTCATATTAAACTATGTTCTTGTTTAACTTCTTTTTAAAACACTAACACTGTATTGTAAAAAAAAACATTCTTCCACAACAGCTTGTGGTATATAAATAAACTCGCACAATTTGTAATTTATTGAAATGATTTCGAATGACTACTTTCATACTTTCAGCTGTTGACCTGACCCTTGTACTTTCAATGCATGCAAAAGCGTTCGGTTGAAAATGAGAGACTGAATCACATTAGCATCTAAATTGTGTGTCAGAGGGTGAGAAATCACTTAAATATGTAATCTATAGCGTGTTATACATCCTATTAGACCGCACGCATCCTACTGTTAGAGAAGCTGCATCATTAACTCATATATAAAGACAAACGCTGTCATAATCCATCACTCACCTAGTTAAAAACCACTGTGCTTGTTAAAGAGTCAGAATGTGGTGTTGTGTAAAATGATAACTGTGTGGGATACTTTGATGAAACTGGAATAAATTTAGTGAAACCCCTCCATATGAGGTGAAAAATCTGGGTAAGATCTGTATGGTGCAGGCCAAATTGACCCTAATTGGATTCAATACAATTCACAAAAAAATGTCATGGTATCACACAGGCAAAAGAAAGAAGAAAAAAAAACACAAAGACAAAAAAAGCAGCTAAACACGAAGTATAAAAACATAATTCAATCAAGGTAAAGCTTTAAGCATAAAAGGTTCATGAGTTTACAAACATTTGACATATTAAATAAATATAATTCAGTGTCTATTTCAATGTTCAGCAGCTTTTTCCACATAGTCTAATGCTCTTTTCACATTAAACGTTCTCTAATCCAAACTGTTGCATTTCTTAATTAAAGTAATGAAATTAACGTTTGACTTTTACTCAGCCAGCAGCAAGAAGGCTCGCAAAAATAATAAAGAACAGATGAAGAGGAGATGGCCACAATTTTCATGAGTTTACAAACATTTGACATATTAAATAAATTCAGTGTCTATTTCAATGTTCAGCAGCTTTTTCCACATAGTCTACTGCTCTTTTCACATTAAACGTTCTCTAATCCAAACTGTTGCATTTCTTAATTAAAGTAATGAAATTAACGTTTGACTTTTACTCAGCCAGCAGCAAGAAGGCTCGCAAAAATAATAAAGAACAGATGAAGAGGAGATGGCCACAATATTAGAAGAATATTAAAATCCAACAGGAAAATGAATAACTGTTACTTTTGTATTTGAAGGAAATAAAGATGACCAAGTAAATTTAACACCTCATTGACAACTCCACAAAGCACTACAAGTGCGTCGATATGAACACTCGTTTAAGTGGCATACACACTGGGAAATCTGACTGCATATCACAGTTTTGAAATGATCGATAGTAGCTGATCAATCTGGGGGGTTGGGCTGGGTCCGCTAGGCTTACTTGTCTCCGTACTCGTGCTGGATACCGATTTTGGAAAGTTTTTGCTGGGATCTAAGAAAAGCATTTTTGCAGCGCGAATGAATTAATGAGGCATTTAGTCGCTTACGCTTTAAAAAGGGGGAGGAGACAAAAATAAACTCTGGGTTTAACGAAGAAAACCTGCTCCCGACCAGGGGTGCGTTTCCCAAAAGCATCGTTAGCTAACTATGGTAGTTAGTTCCATTGAAATCTATTGGTTACGATGGAACTTGCGACCATAGTTGCTTTTGGGAAACACACCCCAGGTTAGGTTCACAGAGTAAGTTACCATGGTAACTGACTCTGAGTATAAGATATCTCTCTTTCAGAAACTGTCTTGATTTGCCCTGCTTTCTCTGGTTTGATAAACCTCCCATTCTGAAACGGGAAACCCAGAGTTTCTCTCGTTTCAGGGTTAACATACTCAGAGTTTTCACTTAACCTCCTTTCTGAAACGGGCCTCTGGTATCTGCCCCAGACACCTAAGATTGGCAAAACCCAATTTGATGTTTTATTAGCAAGGTTTGGGAGGTGCACGTTCAGATAATCAATCAGTTCAGCACAGGTGGAGCTCGTCTAGATGATCAACTTAACTAGAATGATGTGTATTTACAGCCAACTCACCTTTGTCCCACGACAGTTTTCTAGCATCACTCCTCCACCCCAACTCCTCACTCTTAACTATTCTCATCCCAGACAAGGGATGGGAGGTTCTCTGAGTTCAGGCTATATTCCGGGCACGGAGCCCTCCCTCAGGACAGCACGCCAAATATGCTTACTATTTGCTCAATACGATTACATGTATGTGCGAATTCATTAAGTAATATTATCCGTAATATATAGTCGGACAGCATCCAGCCCCCTTTGGACACTATCAATTGGGAATTAAGAATCTCTAGTTTCCCGCTAACCTGCTGTGCTGCAGTACCAGACACGACTCTGTTACTGAGCAGATCAAATTCCCCATTGCTGAATTGATTAAACTAATAATTTGAAGACTTTCCATATTCCTTAAAACACTTTCATTACCAGTCTTTAAAGAAGACATTTCATTCTCCATCTAAAATCTCCACCACAGTGGGCCTGTTTAACTTTTACATAATTAATCCTAATTTTATCAAAGCAAATATAATGTTTTCTAATTCCTCTTATTTATGTTAAGATAAATAATGACGTTTTATTGCTAAGACTAATTCATTCAGATTTGGTACAAAGGTTTAAAATGATGATGCTGACAATCAAGTAAGAATCAGAAGAGCTTTTATGAACACAGTAGTAGTTTGATCTGATCAAACAAGCAGGTGTCCTGAGGAATTAAAAAATATGGAAAATAAATAAATACATAAATAAAATTATATCAATTTGTTTGCATTTAATTCTAAAACATTGAAGTTTCACATTTTTGCCTCATCAAAACAAAACAAAATCATGAAAGAATCATAATTTTTGTACCAAAATTAGATGAATTAGTTATTGCAATTTATTTCCATTGAGGAATTAAAAACAAAATAAAATGAATGACTGAATAATCACAATATAATATCACAGTCTATTATATCCATTTGATTCTAAAACATGGGTGAAGTTTCACTCTTACTGCATCATCAAAACATAGTGAAACAAAACAAAGCAAATCAAAACAACAACAAAAATCAAAGCAAAATAAAACAAAAATCAAAGGGGGAAAAAAACACACACAAAAAACAAAAACAAAGCAAAAATAAATAAATAAAACACAAAACACAACAAAATGATTGTTTAACTTGAAGTAGGATGTTTTTTTCCAGATACACAACGTACGCAAAAAATATGATATGTGTGATTACTGCACCATTGCCATGAAATACAATTAAAAAAATACTATTGAGTAACTTACATTTTAGACACAATATTGCTAGAATACAACTTGTCCAATAATATTAGAGGACCAAAACTGTTGTATAAATAATTAACAATAGAAAAATAATTGGTCTTCAAGTTGTGATTGTGATTTTTTTTCAGTAATTTCTTGTAGACGTAACTCATAAAACTGTGTCAAATGTCTTTGTTTTTTAAATGTTATTCATTTATAAACAGAAACACTAATGCTAAAATGTCTTTTTAAATATGGCCTTCCTTCAGGCAAATTTGCCTTTGATTTAATTTGCTGTTTTCTCCTTCTTAAAAAGGTGTTAATAACATTCAGCAAGTTGTAGACATCAGCAGTCAGGTTCAGAAACTGCATCGCCAGACATACATTCAAGCAGTTGAGCAAACAACAACAGAACAATGAGAACTAATCACTCTGATTATGCCTGTGAAGCAGACACTCGCGCACAAAAACACACTTTCACACCCACGTTCCTCACGTCTCTTCACAACGCAACCTGAGTGCACAAAAGATGACATCTAATGGGAGGGTCACCCTCAGGTAGCTGGAAGGCTCTGATATCATATGACACGGGGCCAAGATAAACATCTGAGAGGACATGTTGACTCATAAAAGAGATGGAGGTTTCGAGGAAGGCTTTAAAGGGGCAGCAACTGTCTCCTTAGTAAATTAAAGACTCAGGGGTTTGAGGACATTTTTATTGCTCAGGAAACTGAGAGGGCTCATTTATGCTTAATTTCAAGGGAAAGTTGACACAAAAATGAAAATCTGTCATGTTGTTCCAAATCAGTTTGATCTTTCTTCTGTGGAACACATACGCAAATATATCTTTTTGCAAATATATTTTAAATGTTTTAGTTAACATAACATTTTTTTTTAAAAATGTTTTAGTGTTTTATTGTCCATACGATGAAAATCAGTGGTGCCCAGTGTTCAGAGTTTTGGACCCCTTTGACTTTCATTGTATGGCCAACAATGATAGTCAATGGGGGGGACACATTTTTCATTTTTCTGTGAATTATCACTTGAATTATCCCTTTAATTACTTTGTCTAAGATGTTCCTCCTTCAGGAGAGAGAGAGAGAAAACATACAGTAAAGGTGCAGTCACATTAGCTGTATTTCAGCTAAATTTTGTGGGCAAAGCATCTTTCTGTTGGTCATCATCATGACTTCAAGTGAATTCAACTTGAAAATGTGCAAAATGGGGGGCAACAACTTTTTCGTCCTTACACAAAACCTCCAATCACGCGGATTCTGCCTGGAATGACTCAATTTCCTATTGGATTGACTCATTATTTTTTTACCTTAAGAGTAAGAAAATGAATGTGGATAGTATAGCTTAGATCAGGGTCCTCAACTCTGGACCTCGAGATCCACTTTCCTGCAGAGTTTAGCTCCAACCATAATCAAACACACCTGAACAAGCTAATCAAGGTCTTCAGGATTTACTACAAAGTTGCAAGTAGGTGTGTTTAATCCAGGTTGGAGCTAATCTCTGCAGGAAAGTGGATCTCAAGGTCCAGAGTTGAGGACCACTGGCTTAGATCATCAAGGAGTATTTGAAGAACACTGTTGGAGTTCAAATTGAAATCTCTTATTTTGATTGGAGACATGACAATTCTGAGAAACAGAGATGATAATATTTCTTCTGAAAGTCTACATCTTATGATTCCCCAGTGAACGGTTCTTAATAGAACCTTTTTTTTTTCCCTCTTCGATTCTTCATGGAACCAATCGAAGATCAATAAAGAACCCTTATTTTTAAGAGTGAGGGGTCTGTTTCTCAAAAGACAAATCTGAGAAGCCAGAGACATAGAAGAAACAAATGACATATCAAAGAGATCTTATTCGTGATCTTTCTTTCCAATGGTATCTATTTCGTATGGTCCTTCTTAACACTATCAGCACCCACTGAAATGCATCTGTACCTGTAAATAACTACCTGGGGGTAACAGGATCCACCCTTAATTGTGTACCTTCTGCACTGGGAAAATTGGTAAGAACCTGATTATCCTACAAGTAACACCCCTCTATCTTCTACGTTTCACTCCCTTGGGGCGTAAGGACGGGTCACTAAAATTTCTGAGTGGGGCGACTTGTGGAGCCAAGCTATTGATCTTTTGTCTTGGAGATTCCTTCAAAAGCCTTGACGTGACATTGGTATTTTCAGGCAATCCAGCCTTTTGTAGTCACCTGAGGCCTTTTCTTTTGAGAGAAGCATGTACGTCCGCAGGGCACCAAAACTAGAAGCGTCTCACCTTGCTTATCAGCCGTTCTTTCATTAAGAAACTTGTTTATCCCCAAACATTACCCTGCATTTAGTAGAGACCAAGGGAATGCTTGTTTAGTGCCAGGAGATTCCTTAAGAGAAACCTCAAAAACAGCATCCTAAAGCCTCTGGGCTGTGAAGGCATTCCACAGTAATTTCAATCCCAGACGGTGTTGCAAAATACAGTCACCTAACCGAGTCACATCTGAAAGGGGTTAGAGTTTTCGTAGCCACACATCTCATTATTCAGCCTAGAAATTACTGTCATTGTGCACTGGAGTGGGTTGCAAAAGCAGAGCCCTTAACTCTGTTCTGTGTTATATGATGCCACTATCTTTGTAAAGCAGAAAAAAAGACACTCGGGGGACTCTCTGGGTGTTGGGCATATTCAATGAGCCATAAAGTAAATAGTAAGTAATTGGCTGTTTTGAATCCTTTATGGGAATTCTTGGCCGTAAATGCTTTTTTTTAACCAGATTGTGAGCGAGCCACTTTGAGAGGAGTAGTGCAGATACCGTTCTTTGAATGCAAGTGTATGATTTATCGATTTGAGAGTAAACAAGTGCATCTCGGATCTGTAATTTGCATTTTGTTAAACCAACATTTGCACCAGCGCTCCTGTCCAATGGCAAGACAAAAATCAGTTGCTTTGGATCCCGGCTATCTCACGATGACATTTCTCTGAAGCCCGGGGCTGTTTGTGCGTATCAAGCTTCTGATCAATTCCCAAATCATGGTTCCACTCAATAGGAAGGGACTTATTACTTGCCTGAGACCACAATAAAGCCTGGGCTCTAGATGCACCGGAGCGCTACGGATGACGCAAAGTGCTGAAACTGGCTGTCTGGGAATGTCAACTCGGCCCAGACTTACAGTCCGTAAACAATCCAGAGAGTAACGTCTCTGTGTCTATGCTGATGGTTTTGTAGTACAGTAATTACATTAGATTGTGATAATTGAAATGGATAGGTTGAATTGCATTGCTGTTTCACTGATATTAAATCTAGCCCTGCGTTAAGGGTATTTCTTGTTGTACACTTGTACGCTATTATGAATGGTCTGTTTCTCAAAAGACAAATCTGAGAAGCCAGAGACATAGAAGAAACAAATGACATATCAAAGAGATCTTATTCGTGATCTTTCTTTCCAATGGTATCTATTTCGTATGGTCCTTCTTAACACTATCAGCACCCACTGAAATGCATCTGTACCTGTAAATAACTACCTGGGGGTAACAGGATCCACCCTTAATTGTGTACCTTCTGCACTGGGAAAATTGGTAAGAACCTGATTATCCTACAAGTAACACCCCTCTATCTTCTACGTTTCACTCCCTTGGGGCGTAAGGACGGGTCACTAAAATTTCTGAGTGGGGCGACTTGTGGAGCCAAGCTATTGATCTTTTGTCTTGGAGATTCCTTCAAAAGCCTTGACGTGACATTGGTATTTTCAGGCAATCCAGCCTTTTGTAGTCACCTGAGGCCTTTTCTTTTGAGAGAAGCATGTACGTCCGCAGGGCACCAAAACTAGAAGCGTCTCACCTTGCTTATCAGCGTTCTTTCATTAAGAAACTTGTTTATCCCCAAACATTACCCTGCATTTAGTAGAGACCAAGGGAATGCTTGTTTAGTGCCAGGAGATTCCTTAAGAGAAACCTCAAAAACAGCATCCTAAAGCCTCTGGGCTGTGAAGGCATTCCACAGTAATTTCAATCCCAGACGGTGTTGCAAAATACAGTCACCTAACCGAGTCACATCTGAAAGGGGTTAGAGTTTTCGTAGCCACACATCTCATTATTCAGCCTAGAAATTACTGTCATTGTGCACTGGAGTGGGTTGCAAAAGCAGAGCCCTTAACTCTGTTCTGTGTTATATGATGCCACTATCTTTGTAAAGCAGAAAAAAAGACACTCGGGGGACTCTCTGGGTGTTGGGCATATTCAATGAGCCATAAAGTAAATAGTAAGTAATTGGCTCTTTTGAATCCTTTATGGGAATTCTTGGCCGTAAATGCTTTTTTTTAACCAGATTGTGAGCGAGCCACTTTGAGAGAAGTAGTGCAGATACCGTTCTTTGAATGCAAGTGTATGATTTATCGATTTGAGAGTAAACAAGTGCATCTCGGATCTGTAATTTGCATTTTGTTAAACCAACATTTGCACCAGCGCTCCTGTCCAATGGCAAGACAAAAAGCAGTTGCTTTAGATCCTGGCTATCTCACGATGACATTTCTGTGAAGCCCAGGGCTGTTTGTGTGTATCAAGCTTCTGATCAATTCCCAAATCGTGATTCCACTCAATAGGAAGGGACTTATTACTTGCCTGAGACCACAATAAAGCCTGGGCTCTAGATGCACCGGAGCGCTACGGATGACGCAAAGTGCTGAAACTGGCTGTCTGGGAATGCCAAGTCAGCCCAGATTTACAGTCCGTAAACAAGCCTGAGAGTAACGTCTCTGTTTCTATGATGATGATTTTGTAGTACAGTAATTACATTAGATCATGATAATTGAAATGAATAGGTTGAATTGCATTATGAGAATGGTAGCTGTTTCACTGATATTAAATCTAGCCCTGCGTTAAGGGCATTTCTTGTCGTACACTTGTACATTATTATGAATAATAAATACATATTCAAATCAATTATGCAAAATCACTTTTTAAATTCCAACCTTATTATTAAAGATTCCCAAATGCCTATTCAAAAGCTCCAGAATGTTGACGCCACACCCCTTGTATAATACGACTCGTGCTGTACTTGAGGGATTCAATTGAATTTAATTCAGTTGAATATATCTCAAAATAATTTGCAATGCAAATCTTGTGGGATAGTAGCACTGCTCTAGGGTGAGGAAAGGATCAAGAGTGAACATTAGAGGTTAAAACGATGGAATGTTGCTAGGCAACATATAATTTGGCTCTGTTATCTCGCATGCATGTCATTACCCAAAATGATGGCTCTACATTCTAATTATATGTTTAATTGGTGCATGTGGACGCAGAGTCATGTGAGGCCAAAAGTGCATGTTTTATGAATAGGGTCATGGAGGATAACGGCCAAAGACAGTACAATAAAACTGTTGCATGGAGGAGAGCAGAAAAATATTTCCCCCCCAAACATTCAATTTTATTTACTGATCTAAATGCATAACAAACCATAAAACCTATTAAACTAAACATAGAATTTTTTTTTTTTTACTGTTGTTAGCACTTTTTATGCATAGCCAATATATAAATATATATATATATATATAAATAAATAAAAAAGCCAAATTTTCACCAAATGCTTACCGCCATTTTTATCACGTGACCATTGTGTATGTATTTGCATCTCAGTGTAACCACAAATTATATGTGTAGTTGCTATTATGCAATATATACTATAGTTATGGTAGCCAGTGCTGTTATTGTTGACTAAAAATAATAACTGAAATTGAAATGTAATTGAAATAAACCTGAAATAAAATATAAACATTAAATTAAAACCTTATTTATATTACAACTTTGGCTTTCAAACTAACTGAAATTAATTTACATGTTTTTTTTTTTTTGAAGTACTAAAATTACTAAAATCAAAAACTGAAAAATTAAAGCTATATATGTAAATGAAAAAAAAAAACGAATAAAATGACAAAAGCACATAACAAAATTACTAAAACTAAAAACTGAAAATGTAAATAAGTGCTAATTCAAAATATTAATAAATAGCATATAAATAAAACTAAAATAATCATACTAACAAATGGTGGCACTACTACATGTTCACAGCGATTACAATTTAATTAAAAAAATGAAATGAAAAGATTCCAACTTATAACTGGGATAAAAAAGTGTTAACTCCACTGGATTTTACCACTGAAAGGGCATTTTAAGGGTTAGATAAGGTGGAAATCCTTAAGGTAATAAATGCAATTCAGTTTTGACAGTGTGAAAATCTACAAATCAAAATATTCAAATTCAGAAATACTCAACATGTGCTAATATTGTTGTACTTAATTCCAGCCAGTGCAACTTAGACGACTGTGTAATTGGAAATTACAGAGAAAAATATAGTATACTGTCTCTAAAAGCACTCAAGAAGGCACATTTCCTTTCTTGCTTCCCATCAGTCATGTGGGTTTAAAAGCAAAGACAGGAACCTATTTCTCAGAAATTAATCCCTTTGCATGACTTGCATTTGGGCAATTTTCTGCTCAAGATCAAAATGCATTGATTTCACATTGCGTCCATGCACATTCTCATGGTTGTGGTAATCCATCGACCACCTGTTCACCCTCTCCACGGCACTGAGGCCTAAGTAACTTAGTCACGGCTGCTTAAAACTTATTGAACCATGGAGGAAAGGTCAACTCCCACTGAAACCTCGCCTACCATCCCACCCAATGAATTCCACATACTCCTACAGTCAAAGTGTGGGAGTGATGCCTTGAAAAGACTGCAGACTTCAACACAAGATACAAAGATGCAGAATCCTAAATGAATATGCCTCAAAGTGTTCTTTTAGAATCTCCCTAAACCAAATCAATGAAATTTGGACGTTCTGAAGTAGATCAATGGTTATTACTCGAAACCTTCTGCTCTTTGTAATTGCAAAGTGAGAAGAGATTGGCCCTACGCCACCAGGCCGCCTCTGTTCCAGACTGTTATTGGGTGGTCATTGTTATTTAGATGTGCTGACAGGTTTGCACTCCCCCGCCCTTTCATGCCACAGTCCTGATTGTGTTGCTTCGACCAAACAGATGCGCCTGAGCAGCAGAACAATGCTTTCAACCCTTTCTCGGCTAACCAAGACGCACAAATCTTAGCTTTCTTTTAAATGCAAGTTGTGAACAGGAACACACAGCAGTACATTTTCACATGAATTGGAGTTTGTGCTAAACTCTGTGAGACCAGCAAGTCTATACTGGTGTTGCTGGGCAGAGTTTTGTTTATAGGCGATCTTGTGGAGAACAAGTGGGACCAACAAGACAAAGATTGGATCCATCTTTGGGCTCTGATGAATGTATACGCTTTAATAATTTGGTACTCTTTTTGGGATGTACAAAGGTAGGATATCTACAACCCAAACACTAAGGTATTATTTCGAGCTAGAACAACGCACATGGGGCTTTGAAAACACCTGCAAGAGATACAGAAACAACAATGTAACCAGAGTTTGCTGTCTGTTTTGATTCTCCTACAGTTTACAATGAGAAAACATGGATCCCCGCACATAAATCATATATGTAGGGTTTGTCAGACTGAACATGTTACATTCCTGTTATACCCACAAATCAGCAATCTGTCCGAGGAAATCATGGAATGTGTAAAACATGAAAACAACCTGTATACACTGATTCAAAAATGATTCAGGACGCTGGTGCTAATCCTCAAAATATAGAACAGTAGGCCTACCAGAGTCCTTTGGAATATCCACAGATATTTGCCTCAGAATTTCGTTAATTTCCTTTGGCTTTTCGCTAATGGAACTCAGATGATTCGATTGGGAATATTTGCTCGTACTTATTGGCTTTGGTTAAAATTGAGCATGCTGGTCCAACACCAAATTTGACTCTATGCCTAAAGCTGTAATGATCTGGAAGGGAAGTCTGGATTCGCACAGAGAAGCTGGAACCACATTGGCAGTACCTTTTTTTTACTAGTGAGAGACAATATTCAAGACACCCCTTGTGCTTTTTCACCACTCACTGGCTTGCAAAAGTAGGCCAAGACTTGGCGCCCAAAGCAGGGACAGCGGCACATATTAATTACTGCTGAAGAAGATATTTGCTCATCTCACCTGGCATTCCAGGGGATAAATGAAGCAGAAGTGGACTGGACATCTGATAAATCAACACTCAATCTGTACAGAATGATTGCTTGTATCTGTGACACGCCTGGAGAGGTTGACTAGATTAGATAGACATATGGTACATGCTATCATGCAATATGAATTTAATAAAACAAGTACCGTAAGCACCTGTTTAAGGGTCTGATCTGTCACGAGCACCACTTGGATAAAATTTCCACCATTTCTTGAGGGAAAGGTCCTTGGTTTTATGTGTTTTCACTCTGGTACACAGTAAGCACCGGTGATTTCTTTCTAAAACAACATTGCGGAATATTCTAATGATCCCAGTTCCAAATCCGGAGGGTTAAATATCCAAGTGTTCTGATTCAAACAACTCATTCGACAGACATGGGTGTGTTAACAGAAAAAGGTGCTGAGCCACTGATGCATGCAGGGACAACTTTCAATGTCAGTAGGACAGACGGTTTTATGAATCTGAATGAAACAGAACTCTGACTCGACAGTAAACCAATTTAACACCCCCTACTTAATGATTTCTGCTATTCTCGGCTATTTGTTCCATTATTCTCGCTTCTGAGAACATCTGTACTGGAAACAAGGAAACATTTGTCAGCAGCTAGTCCTGCTATTGCTCCCACGGCAGCATTGTTCAGGTCATCTCCCGAGTCTCATTGTCATCTCTGCTGTAAAATAAGTCTTTGAACTTCCACCATTAAGTAAATTCGAGCCCTTCAGTAGTGATGACACGGTCTCATTATCGAGGCTTCAGTGTGTAGCGCCAGATGCACTGACCCTTGGGGGTGTTCGGTGGCAAGGTTGTGGAGATGATGTATATCTCACTGTGTGATCTGCTCTCATTTTCCCGCCTTATTACAGGCTAGAGTCTTTCCACTTTGCAAAGAATTTCTTGTAGAAAGGAGGACTGTGAACACTATAACCAAAACATTCTCAGGGGAATATATTATTTTCTTATGAATCATCTGTGTTCACTGACCCTTTCATTTGTTCTCACCTGCCTGTAACACATACTGTTGAGTTTGTTCAATGTTTATGTAAAACACCATTTTTGCACCCTGGTCACAACAGACACAAATAAAATGCTAGAAAGTATAAAAATGTTATTTAACCAAGATTTTTCTCACCAAGTTCAATGTCACATTTTTGTCATGCTTGGAACGTTGGTCAATTTTTTTGTGGGGACATTCCATATGTGTAATGGTTTTTATACTGTCCAAACTGTATTTTCTATCCCCTTAACCTAACCCTACCCCTCACAGAAAACTTTTGTCTATTTTAGATTATTAAAACACTTTATTCTAAATTTATAAGCTGTTTTTCTCATGCGGACCAAAAAAGAAAAAATGTCCCCACAAGGTCAACATTTACTGGTATTACTACTTGTGGGGACATTTGGTCCTCATAATGTAGGGAATACCAGGTACACACACACACACACAGACATACACGTTGGGTCTCCATGTTTTATGGGGACATTCCAAAGACAAAATGGTTTTTATACTGTGGAAACTATATTTTCCTTACCCTAACCCTACTCTTAAACCTACCCCTCACACAAAATGTTCTGCATTTTTAGATTTGTAAAAAACTTCATTCTGTATGATTTATAAGTGGTTTTCCTCACGGGGACCAAAAATTTTCCCCAGAAAGGATAAGGATATTGCCACTTTGTAGGGACATTTTTTCCCCATAATGTAGAGTATACCTGAACCACATACACTTTTGTATGATTTTGAGCCTAAAAAATAGTAATTTAGTCCTACCACTTGCGCTGTAAGGGGGAAAAACACTATTGTTTTTGGAAAAAATAATTAGATATTTAGTTCATTATTGCAGATGTTGGATTTATTTACTTTCAAATTCACAAAAAAATGCCCTTTTTAAGCTCTATGAATTCCATACAGTGTAATCAATGGCTGAGGAGAATCTCCTTACACAAACACCTCGTAAACAGAAAAGGTGGACAGTTGCGAGCTGTTTTGTTTGACATATATGGGTAGGAACACTAGGAAATACAATGTTAAGCCAATGCATTTTATCTGAGCTTTTTTTTCAAGCTTGCTGACAGCCATGTGGACATCAAGAGGAATATCTATTTTTCCAGAATCTGAATCTGTTGTTTCCAGTAATCCTGTGTCTTGTTTCAGAGAGAAGGCCTTTCATTTAGCTTGTTTTAAGGAACACTTTTGCTTTTGTTATTTTTCATATGGGGATATATCTTCCTCCAAGATGTCAATATGTTGGTGAGTTTCTTTGAGCTCACCTTTAGTCTATTGAACTTTGAATCTCTGGGTTGGCATTCCCTACAAGGCGATTGATTTTAGCTTCAGTAAGCGGCCAATGTGAAAATAAATAAATAAATAAATAAATAAACAGAATGCCTGGTAGAACTTTAATGGGCTCTGTGTCGATTCATTCAAGACCTCACAAGTGATTTTAACTGAAGTTATGAAATTTCTATGGAAAAAGAAGACATACACGTTGGGTCTCCATGTTTTATGGGGACATTCCAAAGACAAAATGGTTTTTATACTGTGGAAACTATATTTTCCTTACCCTAACCCTACTCTTAAACCTACCCCTCACACAAAATGTTCTGCATTTTTAGATTTGTAAAAAACTTCATTCTGTATGATTTATAAGTGGTTTTCCTCACGGGGACCAAAAATTTTCCCCAGAAAGGATAAGGATATTGCCACTTTGTAGGGACATTTTTTCCCCATAATGTAGAGTATACTTGAACCACATACACTTTTGTATGATTTTGAGCCTCAAAAATAGTAATTTAGTCCTACCACTTGCGCTGTAAGGGGGAAAAACACTATTGTTTTTGGAAAAAATAATTAGATATTTAGTTCATTATTGCAGATGTTGGATTTATTTACTTTCAAATTCACAAAAAAATGCCCTTTTTAAGCTCTATGAATTCCATACAGTGTAATCAATGGCTGAGGAGAATCTCCTTACACAAACACCTCGTAAACAGAAAAGGTGGACAGTTGCGAGCTGTTTTGTTTGACATATATGGGTAGGAACACTAGGAAATACAATGTTAAGCCAATGCATTTTATCTGAGCTTTTTTTTCAAGCTTGCTGACAGCCATGTGGACATCAAGAGGAATATCTATTTTTCCAGAATCTGAATCTGTTGTTTCCAGTAATCCTGTGTCTTGTTTCAGAGAGAAGGCCTTTCATTTAGCTTGTTTTAAGGAACACTTTTGCTTTTGTTATTTTTCATATGGGGATATATCTTCCTCCAAGATGTCAATATGTTGGTGAGTTTCTTTGAGCTCACCTTTAGTCTATTGAACTTTGAATCTCTGGGTTGGCATTCCCTACAAGGCGATTGATTTTAGCTTCAGTAAGCGGCCAATGTGAAAATAAATAAATAAATAAATAAATAAACAGAATGCCTGGTAGAACTTTAATGGGCTCTGTGTCGATTCATTCAAGACCTCACAAGTGATTTTAACTGAGGTTATGAAATTTCTATGGAAAAAGAAAACTGCTATAGCTCTGAAGTTGTCGAGTGAAAGTAATGAAACAAAATGAAACAAACCCCAAAATCTTCATCTACACAAGCATGTACATGTACCTTTCACCTAAGCTTTCTGGAAGTGAGAGATCAAAATGTTTTGATAATACTGAGGTATAGGTGGGCCATTTCAGGAATGCATGGCTGAAATCCAGTTTACCTCACAGATGATTTCAGGTTAAGCCCTGCAGAGCCCACCACAGCAATCTTCATGAAATAACTGTAAACAGACTACTGCTTGATAAGAAACCCTGTAACACGAATGAGTCCCAAAGCTTTCTCACTTATTCCAGTCATGCTAATCTAAAAATCCCCCCAAAAATATGGAATTATTAATTCTCCCAGATTTTAATCTGCACAATGAGGTGCAATTAGTCAAGGAACAGGTTTGAGGTTGTACAATTTCCTGCATCTCTTTGAATAGTTTTGCAAGATTATTAGACACTAAGGCTATGTTCACATTGATCTGGATATATTTGGAAACAGCGTTTTTTTCGAAACACCCTCTATCCAAACGTCTCAGGTTACGTATGTAACCATGGTTCCCTGAGTAGGGAACGAGACACTGCGTCCTCTAGGGGTTGCTATGGGGAACGCCTCGTGGTGACCCGTGTCTGAAGCATACATTGAAAAAACACCAACAACACGCTGGCCGGCGACAGCCATGACGTCACTACCGGTGCGACTACAATTTCAATGAATAAATATGAGCGCTGCACGTTTCAAAGTCAGCTGCTGCGCTGCTTTGTTTACTGCCATTACTAGGGAAAATGCTGTAGTTCTGCCATTCTGAAAGCGCCTGCTGCTGGCAGAGGATGAATTTTCATTTTCAATCAGCCCATCTGCTGTTTTTGTTCAGACCAATGTGAAAATCAACCCATGTTTTTACGCTGCAAATACGCAGAGTTGTAAATGTGAACTGCTGGTTATAATGCATTATAAAAATGTAAACAACTAGCACAGTAAAATATATTTATGTTATTTAATTAATATAATAATTTGTTGATAATAATTGTTTAAATTAATATAATAATTGATAATTTTGACTCCATTAAAAATGGTTTAAATGCTGAAATGTGAAGTTTGTCATTTTATAAAACTTTTTGTATTTGTGAAAACCTGTATCTGAACTGTAAATCATGCTTTAATTTTATTTGTGTAGGTCTTTAAAAAAGGCTAAATTTTAGCTTAAATATCCTGCAGATACCCTGGCCTGGCAAAAACCATCAATTCATATTTTTAGGTATATATTTGTCTGGACCTCGGCTGGTGAGGAGGGCTCATTACTGGACCTCAAGCAATTTTAGTTGAAGACCCCTGTTTTAGATGGTTTGCAATAAGATTGGTGCACTGGCTTGCCCAGTTATCAATTTTAGCTTAAATATCCTGCAGATACCCTGGCCTGGCAAAAACCATCAATTCATGTTTTTAGGTATATATTTGTCTGGAACTCGGCTGGTGAGGAGGGCTCATTACTGGACCTCAAGCAATTTTAGTTGAAGACCCCTGTTTTAGATGGTTTGCAATAAGATTGGTGCACTGGCTTGCCCAGTTATCACATGATCTGTTGAGGCAAAGTCACAGTTTTTTGTTGTGCGTGTTTTCTTATTGGATAAAAATATTATCAGCCACAATTGAGCAATTGAGTTTTTTTATGCGCATTTTAAGATCTTATGCACATCTCTGCATTACCATTCAGCAATTTTTAATGCAATATCCCAAAATTTGCATACAAATACACAGATGGAAACATAGCTACTGAGTATTTATGATCTTTTACGCATGTGCAGCTTTAAGACATGTGGATGGGAAAGACGTGTTCAGACGTGTGGACAGGAAAACTTTTGGAAAATGCTTAAAAACTTTCCCTTTCATGGGAACTTCTAACTGCGTCCTCTAGGGGTCGCTATGGGGAACGCATCTGATTTTAGAAAGTGTGCAAAGACTTCACGTGCACACTTACCAAAACATGAATTTTAAAAATACCGTTCTAAGGGGTTCTCGTGGCACTCTGAAAGAGCAGCCCATAGATCTCAGCAAGATGGGATATCCTGGTGATCGGGAGGCCCCTCAGGGCGATCTAGATACGGTAGACCAGACAGAGCAGCCTGAAAGCATAAGCCCAGCCCGGATTTCCAGGAAATTTTTGCAGTGCCGTGCCGGGGACCTAATGATCAAGAAGGCTCCCGCAGAAGCCTGTGACCTGGCCGCATAATCCAGGAAGTATGAAGTCGAAACCCAGCTTATCGTACCGTCTGGACATATATCGACGAGTGAAATAAACACTGCAAGTCGAGCACCCGGTTTCTGAACCCAGCAGAGGGGGTGCTCATCGAGGACCTACCCTAGAAAAAGGACAGAAACACACAGGTCGGCGGCCTGCTTAGTAGCACGGAGAGCGAGATCCGTGGTGCGGCGCACTCAGCTACCTCATCAGGAGAAAGGCCCTCGCCTTTATTCAGGTCTTTCAGCAGGTCAGCCTGATATGCTTGGAGCATCACATCGTATGCAATGAAGCGACAGCCTGACCTGCTGCTGCTGTGTATGCCCTGGCATTCGAGCGAGATGTCAAGGAGGGAGTCTTAAGAGAGGAAGTAAAGCCTCACCGTGGCGCGATCAATAACTTTCAAAGCTCATCATACGCAAGGCAGGAAGATTGGGACAGCTCAGCCTCAGCTTCTTTGCCCTCCTCAGACATTTCCTGCTTTTGCTGGGCCGAACCCAGCAGAGCACTGGCCCCTGAATCAGACAATGTTAATGAAATAACATCATCCTCCAGCGGCTCACTCTCGTCCA
>NW_015647039.1:230445-238104 GCF_001515625.1 Sinocyclocheilus rhinocerous
GGATGATGTGTTCTCCCGGCGCCTATTTATACTATAGTCGCACCGGTAGTGACGTCATGGCTGTCGCCGGCCAACGTGTTGTTGGTGATTTTTCAATGTATGCTTCAGACACGGGTCACGACGAGGCGTTCCCCATAGCGACCCCTAGAGGACGCAGTTCGAAGTTCCCATCAAAGGGAACTAAAGTTTTTAAGCATTTTCCAAAAGTTTTCCTGTCCACATGTCTGAACACATGTCTTTCCCATCCACATGTCTTAAAGCCTAAATATTCAAATATCCCGTCACTCACCGGTACGTCCAGGTTGCACTCAAAATTGCCATTACATGTGTAGTCTAAAACTCAAATATTATCATCTGTTGCCGCAAGACAGCAGTTGCAAGTTAATATTCTGTCATCTTTGCAGGAATGTAATAAGAAGACTGTACAAAGTAACATTTATCTTTAGCAACATTATTAGTGAATAGAGGGCACAATGCCGGTACAATCATATATATGTGTACAATATGTGTCACATGACTAAACATGCATCATCACTTTTGATTACCTCCATTTGCAGAGTTCACACAACAGCGCAAAAATGGCATTTTCAAAATACCGGATAAAAATCCACTCTGTCAACGAAAGGCCAAAACATGGAGAAAAAGACACGCTTTCAAATTGATCTGGATTAATGTGGACATAGTTTAAGTCGTTCATACATTGTGTTCTTTTATGTTCCCAATTGATGGGTTGTGACTGAAAAATGGTACACAGATCTGTTCTGATTGGGTCATGGAGAACATGAATAAAAAGCAATGATAAAAGATTATAATAAAGCAAAACCAGCTGAGAACCACTGATCTTGGGAGCAGGTCAGTTCATGCCAGTTCAATGAAGGACTATCTGCAATGGGAACAATATATAATAACCAATCAAATGTTGCAAGCACTGCAACAGAGTCTCAAATTGCTGAATTGTACGCCATCTTTGCAGTAATACATTGGTTTCCTTGTTAGCAAACATTAAATGGCCTTGCTTTTGCAATTCAGCAATCACAAATATGAAATCACAGTCATTTTTAACTATATGGAACTATAAGTCTCTGTTGGATCCAGCTGTCATTCTTAAATGTGCAACTGTACACTGCAACATTTTTCCTTAGGAAAAGCCCAACCAAAGCCTTGGCCCGGAGTGCATGCTATTAGTTTAGCCGTGTGTTACTGTAGCTCCACTCCTCTCTAACAAGCTCTATTTATATTCCTCACACAAACATTAACAGTTGTATCCTTAGTTAGTGCTCCTGTCAACTGAAGCTATCTGTACTATGCCTCACAAAAGACAAATTTAGAGGGAGAACACAGGTCTCTGTGCGGCCGAAAATACATCATCACATGTAAATTACGGCTGATAATGCAAGACATGGGAGTCTAATGGGGAAAGATTATCAAGTATTTAGGCACCGGGGCTCAAGATGCAAAGAGCCAATGGCATAGTGTTAATACTGCTAACCAATGATATCGCCCTGAGACTCCCACGACTCCACACTATCAGGACGACTACATTCGGGGAAATTATCAGCTTATCAGCAGCATGGAATGATAAGAAATAAAGTAAGAAGAGCACATTTTCCTCTGCTTCAATTTACATGACAATATTAATAAATTTACTTTCAGGTTTAGAAGTATAGACTTTAGCATACTAATTATATTACAGATACTGCAGTATATGACTAAAGCGTGCTAGAAAAATTATTAAAATATACCATAGACGGAATATAAGAATGCATTCTGTGTAAACGTCTTCTAAATGTACCTCGTGTAGATTGACAAACTAGATGGTTGTTTAATAATATGGAAATAAAATGTCTAAAACAAATATCTTTTAAATACCTTCATCTGGGGGCTTTTTTCAGCAAATACTAATGATTTGTTGTATATTCAAATAATTTGATTATAATGTATATAAATCTATTATTTTTTATTTTAAAGGGAAAAAAAAATGTTGCTTTTTTTAATATTACATTTATATACACTACCATGCATACGACCTGAGAGAGCAAGATAAACAGAGGTAGCTTCATTCCACTTAGCCGAGCAAATAGTCAGGATATTACAGCAAAGGGGAGAACTGTCACTCGTGGCTCACTAACCAGCTGTTTGGTATTAGGCGCAAATAAAGGGACTAATTGATTTCCATTTTCACACAAAACCTTTTGCAACAAGCTAATTTGTGTAGGATCAACCAGATTGTGATGAATTGTTGCGGCTTAGATAGTCTAGTGAGAAACAAAGGAAAACAATGAACTTTAAATGAGTGCATTTTACATGTTTCAAGACAAATGGCTTGTTGTCAGGCCTTCTTAATTTGAGCACAACTGGAAATAAAATCGTCACATGCTGAAGTGGCGTGTACTTCTCTATCTCACTCATGCACACACACACAAACACATCCCTCTTTTGTCTACAGCTGAAGCCTGACCTTGGAGTTCCGCAAACTTCATTGTCATTGTGGCATTCAGAGACAGACTCAGTTTACAAGCTGTTGCGCGCTCTGAATTTGTACACTGTTAAAGGTGAAGCGTGTCATTTCTAAGCCAATGCCATCATGAAATCCTCATCATTTCCTAAACATGTCCCTGTCCTGGTAGGGGAAATAGATAGTCCTGCCTCCATATTTTAGGAGGAATCAGAATTAACCCTACAACCATGGTTACTTAAACACAACCTCCAACCTGTCTATGTCCATCAATTGAAATGGCAAAGCAAGTCGGCTCGCTCAGTGGTGTACCTGATGATTTTGGAACAATTTTTGATGATTTTGGTTCAAGAACTAAATATAACGGTAGAGGAGGTGAAAACCCAAGTGAGGCAGATGGTCAACATGTCATAAACATTGCCATTAACACAGGAAAAATGTTTAACAAACACTTTGCAGATGCAAACGGGTAAATAATTGTTTTTTGTTAGTTTTTCTTAAAATAAATGCTGCATGCAAAATTATTACACACCTCATTATCAGTAGTAGCCTACAGTCTTTTTATTTAATAGCAAAAATATCACTGAATCATGGAAGTAAAATTAACGATTGCTTTTAATTAATTAATTAATTTATTTTTTGAGGTTCCTAGCTAAGTTTAGGAACAGAATGAACAAAACTCCATGAAATAGCCACGTGCCCCTGAATGAAACGGTTGATGAAGTTCAGCAATACATCAGCTGCAACCACGACATGAAAGAGGAGCGGGATCTCTTGGATTGGTGGAAAAACAACAGCGGCATTTTCCCGTTACTGTCAAGAATGGCCCGTTTTATACTCAGCATCCCTGCAAGTAGTAGCAGCAGCGAGAGAAACTTCAGTGCTGCTGGACTAACTTTTAATCAGAAGAGGACGGCGCTGAAAGCATCAACTGTCGATGCTGTTCTCTTCCTTCACAACGCATACTGAAAAGGATCAATTTGTGTAAATAGTTCTGCAACACTTTCCGCAAACTCTTTTTTTTTTTTTGGTTGTCACACCTGTAAATAACCGAACTGTGTGTGAACGTAACCGTATTGGTAAAGTCATTGCTTCAGTGTTTGAGACACACGCTTAGGACTGCATATGCGCTTTGCAACTCAGGCTCATTCAGAATACTTGCCTCTAAACCGTTATTACGTACCTTACTGCACGTTTCGCGGCAGATTCAAAGTGAAATGTCCAGTGAGTGGCGCTAAAACACGGGTTCAATAAACCTTCCTGATAGTGTTAACAAATGCAAAACTGATATAAAAATTTATTTGTTGATGCAACTGTGCCATTTGAACTTCCTTATATGCAGGTTTGAAGTGTTTTGTCGAAGTTTAGTTTCACAGGATTCATACCAGAGCTCTTCATCACTCAAGTGCACCTCCATACTGTGTGAGCTACCGAACAAACCTACTACAAATGAAAACCCATTCATATGAAGCTGGATATGTGACGCTAACGTTCGAAAGTATCAGTTTTGATATCTCGCAGCATGTTAAAATTGTTTTGAATATATAACACAATATTCCTCAAGTAATTGTGCGAAAATTAGGCTTTATTAATCAAAACTGTGGACCTGTAAATCATACTTTGTGTGCAAAGGAATAAAAGTTGTTGGAGTTTTACTGCCTCTAGTGTTTATTTCAACTGGAAACTGCAGCGGTTCGTATTTTTTTTGTTTTTTTTCAGTTTTGCAGAAATATATTTAGAGGCACGTATTTTGAATGAGCCTATGTTGACGCTTTGGACAAGTCCAGCTTGAAATATAAGCTTTTTCAAAAGCTTTAGAAATCAGAAATGCAGTTCACACCAGATTTTTTGCTGATTTGAAATTTGTTATTTAAATGTGCGTGAGATTTCAGGTTTGCCCCATTCAAGCAGATAAGACTCGGTCTTGGATGCCCGAAATAGCTGCCCGGAGGTGTTGTAAATATGGCCGCCAAGTGAACAGACTTTCTTTGCAAGGGACTTTGACCAAAATACTGCTTCTTTGGTACATTAAACATTAAATATGGACGAAGAGAGACTGATTGTGGAGGGAAATGCTGGATACTGAAAAACACCTTGAAGTTTCATCTGGAGAACCTTCATAGTCAAGAAAAATCAGTTGTTTTCTTACAGTTTTCCACCCTTCAGTTACAGTGCCTTACAAAAGAGCATACAAACACATAAAAATGACCCACACTGTTCTGAGGAAAACTGCTCGTCTAATATCTTGTCACAACTTGTTAGGACTCGCTGTTAGACTTACATTAGAAGGTCCCAAGTCATGTCTGGGGACAAAATAACAGAGACTTTGGGGTGAGAACATTTGGACCAGCATTAAAACCTACTCGCAGCGCCTTACAACTATCCACAACACCCGGGCATCAATGTGTTAAGTCTTGCATGGGCAACCACTCATATTTACTTCAGAAATCTAGTTTGCCGTACCACGGTTTAGCACTCACAAAAGCAATGCAGCACCCACAGAACTTTTCTAACAAAAAAGGTCTGAAAAGAGCCTTTGTCCTTTATCTATTGAGTAGGCACAGATTCCCTTTCTTAATGATCTTATCTACTGCTTCTAGCAGAGGAAAAAAAGTAAAAGCAACACTTATTGACATTCTCCAAAAAACTATTTTATCTTTCCACTGACACTCCTTACAGAATCAGTGACTGGGTTCTCAAGAGATTAAACGTTACAATAAGACAGCCAATGACGTAGCCTTATCGAGTCAATACGTGGTAGTGAGTCATGTCGAAGAAACACACACACACACACATTTCACAAGCTGCGCACAGAGAAGCTATTCAGAAACGCCACCGTCCAATATTCTCTACCCCAGTGAACCAAAGATACAGTGACAGCATCAAATGTCAAAGAATCCAAGAAGGAAATTAAACAGACTCCGAGGTCTATTTAGGATATTAAACTAAGCCAAGCATGACATGTTCAAGAGAATTTCACTAATGATAGGAAGCATTTTTGCGAGTTCTAAAGTGCCTACTTAACAATATTGAGCAGCTTTAGTCTTGGAGACAAATCTGAGTGAAGGCTTTTCGAAAAGAGAAGGTCTTAAATATTGTATCAAGTAAGGGATCTCCAAGTTCTGCTGAGGAATATCCAGAACTCTGTGGTAAGCATTCCGACATGATTTGAAAGGAGGAATTGAAATGCCAGTCTAACATCTTAAAACTGCATTTGTTTCATGAATGGCTCAAGGAAAAGCCATTTCCACCAACTGAAAATTTGTTCACACATTCGGCAAACTTTGGAAAATCCAGTGGAAAGTTCTTTAAAAGCATGTATTGACATCGAGCACAACTTACACATTTACAGACAAACAGGTTTTCAGATGAATTACTGCACCCTCATTTCCAGAACTTGTGTAGATGCCAGCCAATCAAATTAGAGCTTGCCAGATTGAGAAAGTGCTTGTTAGACCACATTTTCATTGAAAACTCCACTCAACTTTGTCACATCGCTGAAAACGTGCTCATGTTGCGAAATGATGCTGAAAGTTTACTCACCCTCAGGCCACCCAAGATGTAGATGAGTTTGTTTCTTCATCATAAAAGATTTGGAGAAATGTAGCATTACATCACTTGCTCAGCAATGGATCCTCTGCAGTGAATGGGTGCCGTCAGAATGAGAGTCCAAACAGCCGATAAAAACAACACAATAATCCACATGTAATCCACACCACTCCAGAGCATCAGTTAATGTCTGGTGAATGTGAAAATCTGCATGTTTTTATGCATTTTTTTTTCCCTGTGAAAAAGTCATCTTGCCTGAATCAGGAGAGAAATATGCACAGATAAAGTGCCGTTTACAAGTGAAAACAATGCAACAGGGGACTTTTTCATTTGTATTTTGGACAGAAGCAACAGTTAAACCATCTTAAAGGCAGAGTAAGTGATTTCTGGTAGCCAATGTTGATATCTTACAAACACAGCTTTTTGCTTCACATTAGCAAGACATTAACTGATGGACTGGAGTGGTGTGGATTACTTGTGAAATAGGACGAATTACACAATGAACTTCTGGCAGGTTGTTGGGCTTTGCTTGAGGTGGGCCGGGCCAGAACTTCTGAGCAATTCTTGCGTACCAGCAGATCTGATCAACCATCGGTAATCTCTGTTCCTGTCACTCTCATTAGACAAACCCTGTTAGTCATGCAAGCCAAGTTTTGACTCTTGGCAATACATTTGATGCATACTGTAGTAGCTTAATCTGACCTAGAACCGCTTGTTCAGATATGAAGTAGTCTGACAGACATGGAAGACTACCAATCACACTTTGCTTAGTTTTATAAATATTATGATTTTAAATATCTCTTTTTTTATTTGAATATATTTTTTAAAATGTAATTTATTCCTGTGATGTAAAGCTGAATTTTCTGCATCATTACTCCAGTCTTCAGTGTCACATGATCTTCAGAAATCATTCTAACATGCTGATTTGCTGATCAAGAAACATGATGATGATGATTATTATTATTATGTATGTTGAAAACAGTTGTGTTATCAGGTTTAATTGATGAATAGAAGAACAGTATTTATTTGACAGAGAAATATTTTTGTAAAATTATAAATGTCACTTTTGATCAGTTTGCTTAATGCATCCTTGCTAAATAAAATATCAAATAAATACAAAATTTGATAACCAAACAGTTGCTTTTTCCCATACTATGGAAGTCAATGGCTACTGTCAACTGTTTGGTTACCAACATTCTTCAAAATAAATTATCTTGTGTTCAACAGAAGAAAGAAACTTATAAAAGTTAATGATGGCAGAATTTTCATTTTGGGTGAACTATCCGTTTGATATTAACCATATTCTTTTTAATTATTAATAATATTAATCAAGGTGCTACACTTTAAAGGGGTCATATGATGCGATTTCAAGTTTTCCTTTCTCTTTGGAGTGTTACAAGCTCTTGGTGCATAAAGAAGATCTGTAAAGTTGCAAAGACTAAAGTCTCAAATCCAAAGAGATATTCTTTATAAAAGTTAAGAGTCAGCCACACCTACCTAAAACGGCTCGTTCTAACACGCCCCCCACATATCTACGTCACTATGTGGAAATATTAGCAAATGTGTATGCAAAGAAAGAAGGCGTGGTTTCAGGAACAGCAGTAGTGTTGATGCAGCATGTCAGGGAGACGCTGTGTTGATTCAGTGCGAAAGCA
>NW_015647039.1:238219-250474 GCF_001515625.1 Sinocyclocheilus rhinocerous
AGAGAGAGATTTTTTAAAATAAGTGTTTTATTCTGCGAAACACAAAAGAAAGTAAGTCATACAGGTTTTCATTTTTGGGTGGACTATCTCTTTAAATTTATAATTCTGCATGGTTTACTTTTCACAAAGTAACATAGAACAACGCTGAAGATGAGTTATAATAGCAAATGTTCAGCTCTATCATAAAGGAATTTTAAACAATGCATTGACGCCTTATACAAAAAGACACTGTTTACATTATATCCCTGTAAACATATTTCCGATAGCTCTTCTCAGGCAGTTGAAACATCGCACCTCACTATTCGTCTGTTGCTTTGTTTGGATTTGTGCATGTAATCCTCTTTGCGGCTTAAAATGATACGAAGCCAGAGAGCCAAAAACCTCCGTCTCATAGCGCCTGGTTAGAAAGAGAGAGAAAGAGAGGAACTAGGAAGAGGAATTCAAACAGGATGGCCATTATCAGAATTCAGGTATCAGATATTGCAGTTTTAACATGGATGACATTCCTAGACTTATAGAGCACAATTTAAAATAAGATTTTTTAAAGTATATTTTATCATTATGAAACAACTTGCTCCACCTCTAAAAAAACTTTCTTTTGAGCTGATGTCATCAAACCCTTCTATTTTAGCCCCTCCCCTTCAACCACCTGCTTCCATTCTGGTATGTAATAACCACATTTCATTTCTAGTGAATAGATTTTTTTTCCCCCTCTCACTGAATATCTTGTTTGTAAGATTATGGTTGAAAAATGGTTTTAATTTTGACTTGAAAAACTAAGTCCTGTTAGTGAAGCACACTACTAGTTTCCATTCAACTTCTGGCCTCACTGAAAGCTAATTAATGTGCCTAGCAACAAAATTACATAACAAACCAATGCACCAATGAGATTTCAGTGTGGGCGGAGCTACACAGTGCAACACAACAAAATTAGATACCAGCAAAATGTCTTACGGTGGTTTGGTTCCAAGCGACAAAATAAAAATAAATAAATAAACTTCTATTAATTGCTGTAATACACTTAAAACAGTTAAAATGAGAATTTTAAGATCTTTTTCTACTTGATTTGAGCCTTATTTAGGGTTTTTATTTGTGTAATATTAGTATATTATTAGCTGAAAAGTTAATATGAATTAGTGTTTAACCGAAATTTAGGCAACTGAATTTTTTTTTGCCATAAAACCAAAGTTACTTTTCAGTTTTGAATGGGCCAAGATCATTGACCGAAACTGTGAAATGTAATTAGCGTTTCTCCGATGATGTGTTTGACACATTTTTACCATGACCAAAAACGATACTGACATAGCAATATGTACAATTTATGTATATATATATAAGACCAAAATTAAACTGTATATATATATATATATATATATATATATATATATATATATGAACTTTTCCACGACATTCTAATTTATTGAGATGCACCCGTATTTGAATTAAGTTTTTCCACACATATAACTCATACATCACGATTCCTTGTGGACTGACATGGAAAAACTATTTGCGCAAGTCTCGAAACACAGAAAAACACTTGCATGACTCCCCGGCTAAGCTGTTAGTGAAGGTTGTCAGACCAAACAGCCGATTTCACAGACAACGTGTAAAAACACAACCCACCCCGCCATCACGAGCAGAGAGTGAAGAATCTGACGCCTCACACCTCTCCATATGTTCAAGAACTCCGAATGCTGAGTTACTAAAACACCTCCAGAAGTCGGGAGGGTCTGACATTCCCACATTCCTGGCCCGACAGATCCTTTGGATAAGAGTCTCTCTCCCCTTCAACATCATCTGATAGCCGTCAACACTTTTCAGCCGTATCTCACCTGCCCTCATTTCTCAGATGTTCACTTTGATTAGCGCAAGACTGGAAGCTAGCTCTAGTCGGAGGAGGGGGAAGGGGGCTGGAATGACACAGAAGAAGCAGACAGAAGGGGCTGACTAGCTTCAAGCTGCCACATGCTGTTGGCAAACATACCTTGAGAATGTAAATCTATGATGCTTCCACCCACCCCCCCCCACAGCTACATCCCTGTCGTTTTAGCCCTCTTTCTTTCTCAATGGACGCTTAGCACTCATGGAAATGGACCCGATGAGCACTTTATAAAGCCAACTATTGACAATGTTAAGCCCAAGAGGGGCCCGAAATGCATTGGAAAATCACCCCTATTGAAAAACATGACAGTGACGAGAGTCTTTGATTAAGATACTTTGCATATTTTTAAATTAGCTCTGCATGCTAGCTATTAGCTGCATTTGGAGACTTGCTACCCAGAGGTTAAGAAAACAGCATGAAAATGTCATTTTAACTGAACTAGTAGTGTGAAATGTGAATATTTATCATTCTTTAGAGCACATAGGATACTTTAAAGGAATAATTCACCCGCATTTGTTGTTAGTTACTCGTCGTTTGTAACTTTTGGGTTCTTTCTATTATTATTGTTAGTGTTTGGGGTTTTGTCAATCATGGTCACTATTATCTGTATATTTTATATGGAAAAGAGTCTTCAAAATTTTCCTTTTGTGTTTCATATGGGATTTTGGTGAAGTGTTTCTAAAACTTAGCTCTGCATTCTGGCAATGCATTTCAATCATTTGCATATTCCTACCCTGTTGAAAAAAACAGCATATGCTGGTTAGGTATGTTTTGACGCTGGGATGCTGGTTTAAGCTGGTCCTTTGCTGGTTTATGCTGGTCCTTTGCTGGTTTATGCTGGTCCTTTGCTGGTTTATGCTTGGTCCTTTTTGGGTTAATAATTTACAAAAGATTATATACATATATATATATATATATATATGTGAATTTGACAAATATTGAATTAGATCAAAATCAATACTCTCCCTAAGACTCAAAAATTCAGAGGAACCCTTAATATCTAAGTTTATTGTTCTTTGCTAGAATATGCTGTGACGTAAAGCAGATTTTATAATGACAGAAAGTCTGGCTCTGACACCTGTGAACTGAACTGAGATCTAAGGAGGAACAAAACAAACAGGTGTTGCTGCCCTAAGAAGGGAATTATACTCAATGATGGCCATGTGGACATATAAATGAAAGAGAAAAGACCCGTCACAACACCGCAGGTGAAATATGCAGTCCTAACTAATGTTAAGCGACAACATTTGCCTTTCCTGACCATTCTGACAAGCCAGGATGATGACCCTGTGTTGGGCGAGGGCCTGTACACATCACAGCCAGTCTGTCAGAAGTGTAACTAGGCTGTATTCATATTTCATGGCCATCTCTATAACCTGTCCGAGTCCACAGTGATTAATCCAAAACTCCTTTCATCGAGATACATACAAATCACATTTTATGAATTCTTACGAAATCGTAAAATAGTTAAATTTTCTCATGAGATCGGGTTGGCTAGAAACCACGTTACCATGTTCCAAAACACAGTTACCATCTTAACTCTGACTTTCCCAGTAATATCAGACTAAAAAAAATAAATAAATGAAGTATTTGCGTTGCGCAGAATGAAAAGTTTTGCAAAATGTGTGGCTAAAATTTGTATAATCTCATTTGTACGTTTTCATATGATCTGTTTGCACCTCACTGACAGGTAGATTTAGGGGTGGACCTTTATTCATATGTTCTTTTCTAAAAATCATACATTTCCATACAAATCACATTGTAAAAAATCATTCGAAATCACCACCTCGTAATATAGTTACTTTGTAAGTAATTCATACAAATTTGTATTTGATCTCATTTGTATGTTTTCAGATGCTCGATTTGCGCCCCACTGACGGTTAGGTTTAAGGGTGTACCTAAATTCTTACGTTTCCCTAAAAACTGGACATTTCTGTACGGATCACATTCATACAAAATTGCCACCTCGTAAAATAGTCACGTTTACAGTTGGTTCTAGATTGGTTGGCTAGAACCCTTGCTGTCATGAATGAAATGACCTTTAAATGAGAAATAGTATTCAGCGACGGAGGCGTTACACTATGTTTGTGTTGCACAAAATGAAATGTTTTAGTGAATTTGTGGCTAATTCGTGCAAATTTATCCAACCTCATTTGTACGTTTTCTTATGATCTGCTTGTGCCCCACTGATGGTTAGGTTTAGGTGTGGACCTTCATGCTTACTTGTCCCTGATAAGCATACCGTTCTGTACAAATCACATTGTACGAATTCATGCAAAAATGGCACCTCGTAAAATAGTCACGTTTTATTATGAGATCGGGTTGTCCATACTACCATGATTCAAAACACAGCTAACAACTTAACTCTGAATGTTTAGCTTCTTATAAATTCATATGAAATTTGTACGAATAATTCTAATTTGTTACTAATTCATACAACTTTGTACAATCTCATGCGTATGTTTTTTGTACAATCTGCTTACTGATGGTTAGGTTTGGGGTGGACCTTCATGCTTACTTTTTTCCCTAAAACTCTTACATTTTAATGCAAATCACATCCTACAATTTCAAACAAAATTGCCACCTTGTAAAATTATTCACGTTTTCTCTCTAGATCGGGTTGGCTAGAAAATACACTATCATGTTTCATGATAACACAGCTACCAGCTTAACTCTGACTTCCCAGGCAACATCAGACTAAAAACAAAGTTTGAATGAAGTGACCTTTAAATGAGAAATAGTATTCACAGACTGAGGCGCTGCGTTGTATTTGCGTGGCACGGAATAAAACCCCACGCAATTTAAATAAATAGTGCAGGTTTCAGGCCCCTTCTGTTTTGAGCCTTTTAATATAAGAGGAGTTTTCCGTTAGTGAATCCAAGTTTCTAACAAACCAGCATGCCATGGGTCCCGATGGAAATAAAGGATATCTTTGGTTGAGAGCTTGCCTAAGTTCCTAGTGTCTGGAGAAAAAAAAATGCTTCAGAGCAATGGAATAGAGGAAATGGATTTCTCATTGGGGAATATAAGTGCTGAAACTTCGTCTACTAAACAATGAACATAATTATTTCCATCTCTTGTGTGTACTAAGATTTGGGAGGGTAAAGCTGTTATCCTGCAGCTGTGGCATCCTTCAAAGAACTGAAACAAATCCCAAGAAATAACCGTGGAATTCCCGCTTACTTCGATTCAATTGGACTAAGCCGCCTGTTGGCATTTTCTCCTACTCTTTATCTTAGTGTAGTCCTATTTGGATAATGTCTAACCAATAGTGCTGAAGTGATAAACATTGGATGAAACTTAACTGGGCAATTGCGGTTTTCCAAAAGAATAGAATGGCATTCTTTGTCGAGAACTGACTTGCTAATTTTGCTATTCAAACTACCCAGGCACTCAGAGCGTATAATTAACTCTAATTCTCCTAACAGTTGATCCCTTTGCTGTATTATTTATTCGACCTGCATATTTTATGATGGTGCGTCATGACTTTAAGTAAAGTAAAATGTTGAGAAAACCTTATGTGACACATTAGTCCGGATCCAACTGTTGCCATCCACAGAGAAAAGGTTAATTTTAATGACTCTAAAAATGTAATGTGGTGCAACTTATTTACCAGTGTTAATTTTGACAGCAAATTTTGATTTAGTTTTAGTCATCTTATGTCCCGCCGGTTCATATGTACGCATCTAATCTCCTAACTATGCAGCAGATTCGTTCTGAATGAATCTCTTCCCAAATCGTCCCTCCCTAACATTTTAGTCTCGTTTTTATTCGTTGATTAAAATGTCAATACATTTTCGTCATAGTTTTTGTCATTCAAAAATAGTTTTAGTTTGTTATCGTCTCGTTGTCATTGGTGAAAAAAATGTCGTTGACAAAAATTGTCGAAAATTATTCGTCAACGAAATTAACACTGTTATTTACACCTCGAGTGTACACATCTTAATCATTATTTTCAAAAAGGTTTTTAAATATATATATTTTTTCAAGATAAAAGTATTTTCACAAATACCATGAATTATTAATTAATAAATTATCATTAAGATTTTTTGGGGGTCACACCACATGACATCAACAATCTAAACTACCCTTGCCTTGTCATACAAACAAAAATATCTCAAAAATATTTGATATTCTAAATGAGTTATTGACCTTGACAAACGTACTCGGTTACAAATGTAACCTCGGTTCCCTGAGATACGGGAACGAGTACTGCGTCTGCTAAGACGCTATGGGGAAATCTCCTTTTTCTTCGATGACTGAAGCCTTTTTCAATAACGCAGTGTAACTGCACGGCCATTGGTTCATGCAGTAAATTAAAGTGGAGCTAAACAAGCCTATGGTGATGAAGCCCGCCAAGATGGGGGGGGCCATCTGGCTATATAAGCAGGCATGTCACCATAGGATTCTCAGGTTACTTCGACTGAAGCGACGACTGAGTCATGCAGCTGCATAGCATGGCTAGTTACGCAGTACTCGTTCCTGTATCTCAGGAAACCGAGTACATTCCGTATCGATACTTCACTCGTATTGCGTCTGCTAAGACATTATGGGGAACCAGTACAATCCCACCGTGCTATGCTTAGAGGAACTGCTCATACTTGCCTTAAGCAGCACATGGGCCCCAGAGGGACAAGTAATTTTGCAGGGAAGCCCCGCAGGATGCAATAGGGCTAAACTCGCAGAGGTCAGCCCAGCCATAAGTAAACGTTCCAAGAAGAAAACCACTACAGCCTCAGCACTTGGTGAGGGCCAAGAGCGCAGGCAGGCAAAGCCTAAGTACTGGTTTTGCCCTGAGGCACGACTGAGCCCATTATGCAGAAAGGACCCAGGCCTGTAAGGTTGGGACGTCCAGATTATAGAACCTGGCAAATGTGGAGGGCGCTGCACAGATCTCTGCAATGGACACACCGCTACACCAAACCCAAGACGAGGCCATGCCTCTAGTCGAATGGGCTCTTACTCCCATGGGGCAGTGTAGGCCCAAAGAGGAGTATGCTAGTGCAATAGCATCAACTACGCTTTTGGAGAGTCTCTGCTTAGTGACCGGAAACCCTCTGGTGCGGCCACCAAAGCATATAAAGAGTTTTTCTGACTGCCTGATTGGGGCGGAACGCACACTATTGATCCTCAATGCCCTGACGGGGCAGAGTAAGTTCAGCTCCTGGTCATCCTTCGAGGGAAGAAGCACCGATAGAGTTATCACCTGTGCTCTGAACGGAGTGGAGAGCACCTTAGGTATGTACCCGAGCCTTGGATTCAGGACGACCTTAGAGTCGTTGGACTTCCAGACAAGAGGGGCTCACAGAGAGTGCCTGTAGATCTCCCATCTGCTTTACGGATGCTAACGCCAGCAGCAGAACAGTTTTTAACATAAGGGGGCGAAGGTCAATGAATCGTTGCGCTAAAAGGGGGGGCTCTTTAGAGCCCTCGGCACCGTGGACAGATCCCATGTAGGGACTCTGGCGGGGCGAGGCGGGTTAAGCCTCCTAGACCCCTTCAAGAAGCGAACAACCAGGTTGTTCCTGCCCACCGATTGGCCTGCTATAGGCGCGTGATAGGCTGCTATGGCTGCTACATAGATCTTGAGCGTGGAAGGGGAACGGTTCTTGTCCAACAGCTCTTGCAGGAAGGACAATATCAGAGATATGTCACATGAAGCTGGGTCTTCGCCGCGGGTCATGCTCCAGGCGGAGAAGACAGACCATTTAAGGGTGTAGAGGCGTCTCGTGGACTGTGCTCTAGACTGAGATATTGTATTTAAAACACTCTCGGGGAGGTTCGCAGGCTCTCATTGAGAGGCCAGAGGTGCAGGGCCCACAGCTCGGGCTGGGGGTGCCAAATCGTTCTGTTCGCCTGAGAGAGGAGGTCTCGTCTCAGGGGAATGGGCCATGGAGCTGCCAAAAGCAGCTGGGACAGTTCTTCAAATCAGTGTTGATTCCTCCAGAGCGGGGCTACCAACAGAACCCTGTGTCCTTGTTCCCTGATTTGCCTGATTACCTGCGGGATCAGGGCGATCAGGGGGAAAGCGTAAAAGAGGAGGTTGGGCCAGTTGTGGGCCAACGCATCCGTGTCCTTCGAAAAATAAGTTGGGCAATGAGAGTTGACTTTTAAGGCAAAGAGGTCGACCTTCTGCCTTGCCAAAGATCTCCCAGATTTTCTGAACCGTTTGGGGGTGGAGCATCCACTCTTCCGAGGGGACTCTTCTGTCTGCTCCTTGGTTCAACCTGCCCGGGACATGCGTCACTCTCAGTGAACGCAAGTTGAGCTGAGCCCATTCCAGGAGGTGCTCTACCAGAGTAAAGAGACGCCTCAAGGAAAGTCCTCCCTGGCGATTTATGTAAGACACTACCGTCATGCTGTCCGATCAGACTAGGACCTGGTGTCCCCTTAGGTCTGGCAAGAAGGTGCAAAGGCCCAAACACACTGCCAGCATCTCCAGGTAATTGATGTGTAGCCGTCCTTCTTCTTTCAACCAGAGGTTGAAAGTCGGTTTGCCGTCGCACAGCGCTCCCCAACCCGTGTTGGAAGCGTCTGTCAAGACTACCTTCCTTCTGCAGACCATTCCCAGGGTCACACCCCATTCCATCCAATGAGAGTCTTTCCAAGGGGCCAGAGCTGCCACACAGACCTGGTCCACCTTGATATGAAGGCGTCCAAGACGCCAGGCGTGGGACGGAACTAGCGGTTTCAGCCAGTACTGAAGGGGCCGCATATGCAGCAGGCCCAGCTGTAGTACTGGAAACACGGAGGCCATAAGACCTAGCATCTTCTGAAACATCTTGAGGGAACGAGAGACTCTTCATTTTGTAATAGGCCGCTAGTTGCTGTATAGCCAGTGAACGTTCTGGTTGCACTGTCGCCCTCATCGGGGCGAGTCGAAAACTGCTCCCAGGAACGATATCTGTTGGCTGGGAGACAGAGCGCTCTTGGCAAAATTGACCCTGAGCCCCAGGCATTCCAAGTGGCTGAGGAGAAGAGATCTGTGAGATAGTAGCTCGTCCTCTGACTGGGCTAAAATGAGCCAGTCTTTGAGGTAATTCAGATTCCCATCTGTCTCAGAGGAGAAAGAGCCACGTCCATGCACTTCGAAATTAAATTAATCACCTCGGAGCACAGGACGTGTGCATCCTTGCTCTGAACCAAGGTGGGAACCATGCCGTAGAAGCGCAGGGGTATTCGAGCGAACTGAAGAGTGTAACCTCATTTTATTATCCTTATAACCCAGTCTGGCAAGAGGTTGGATTAATTCGGGTGGTGGATCGCCTTGTGGGGACCCGACACTCGTGTTAAGTGGAAGAGGAAATATGCTCTCTTTTTGAAAATGTTTGTGTTTTATCTTTCCCGCTATATTTATTTTGTACCGCTTTCCCGCTATAACAGCGCCTGGTTGTGTGGGCACTTTTTGAACGGGCCCAGTGTTCACAATGGAGCTGATCACAAACATACTGCTGTCGGCACCTGGAACTGAACGGGGTGCTTGGAAGCATAACAGAGGCTGCTTGGGGGTGGTCCAGCTGTAGCGAGACTTGGCCCCCTCCTCTTCCTTTCCCGCAGATCAGGAGGACGCCTGAGGCGCCGGGTCCAGCACTAACTTGGGCCGGGGTCCCTGATGCTTCGGAAATGGGTAGCGTCTGGCAGAGCGGGAGCGCTGGCGAGGCTCCGGCTTCGTGGACTGCTGAGTCGGCGCTGACTTGGCTGACTAGAAGCAGCCATAGAGCTGGAGCGCTTGGGAAGGAAGTGTCGCATGACCTGGGATGACTTCTGTGCAGCAGTGAAGTGCTCTGCGAATCCCTCAACCGCGGGTCCGAAGAGGCCAGAGGGGGAGACGGGGGAATCCAGGAAGGGGACCTTGTCCGCAATCTTAATCTCCATTAAGGTCAACCATAAGTGGCGCTCGAGCACCACTAAGCTGGCAATCGACCTGCCAAACGCATGGGCCATGGTCTTGGTGGCGCATAAAGCAAAGTTGGTCGCGCTGCACAGCTCCTTGAAAGCTGAGAGGTCTGGCCCAGACTCATCCATGCTTTGGAGGAGTTTGGCCTGATAGTCCTGTAGGAACATCATAGAATGAAGCGGCGAGGCCACTTGTCCAACAGACACGTATGCCCTTCCGGCAAGGGCCGAAGTCGTCCTGCATGGTTTGGACGGGTGGGCGACCTTTGCCTTCCAGCCGATAGCCGTTAATTAATTCATTTAAAAAAATAAAAAAATCAGGACACAAATATACACAGGAAACCATCAATATGTAAGCGGATTATGTTTATACAGAAAATGTATTCCGCCGGACTGAAAAAACTACCTTGTATTTGGATGGCAAAAGAATGAGCCATAATGTAGTCTAAAACACCTGTAGCGGTGCCCCGAGCCAGAAGGACATTAAGAGAGACAGACAGAACACATTAATAAATGTACAGGCTGCCACATTATTCGGGGCTCTGCCTGCCAATGTCCTCAGTGCTGGTATGTGGTGGTCAACATTATGTTTCAGAATAGAAGCAGAATCATAGGCGGAGTTTCACTTTTATGCGGGGGGGCACCCACTGGCAGACGAGCCACGAGCACTTTTTTATATGTTCTACATTTCATGTATTTATGTAACATATTCCGCATTAAAAATACATTTAGAATGAACAATAACTGCTGTACAAAGAGTAAAAAACAAAAAACATACCTAATGCAGAAAAGCCTCCTCTTTTTCCGAATTGCGTAGATGACCACAATCTTTCTTTCATCTCTTCTGATAAATTTTCAGTCAAATCGTTCTCTGTGTGCGAGATCGGAGACAGTTTCTTATTCTCCTCATAACTGAGAAACTTATTTCTGATGTAGCCGAACCAATGGGCAGTGTGAGTGCAAGCAGCAGTAGTCTGCAAATGTTTGGTTATTCGTCCCTCCGTACTGCACCTTTAAGTTTCTCAAGAGTGACTGACGATGCGATCGCACATTTAACAAGATCCATTTCAGCTGTCACAAGCTAAGGGTGAATCTTAAGGCTTGCGTGTACATGCTTAGTAGAGGACTGATGCCGTTTTTCTCACAACTGAATACTGCGTCACACGCCACACTTGAGGCCAACACTTCATGTGAAAATCGCCTGACCAATTCAGCCAGCAGTGACTCCACCACATTTTTATTCACGGGTTTATTAAAAAATACAACGAATTTCCATTATTCAGTTAACTTACTAAAGCGGGAAAATAATGAAAAGAGAGTCCTCTCATATAGCCTATCACAACAAGTTAAGAATCATGATGAGTCATGAGGATGGGGCTTAAATATCATAGAAATTAATTTAACCCAAAATGTACTTATTCTATCCACTAAAATAATAAGATAATACAAATAAAATGAGAAAATATAAATTATTTAATTTTTATGTTTCATTCATAGCGGACAAACTCATGATTGGTTCTCATCTGGGGGCAGTGAAATGAGGAATGAAATTGCTTGCAGTACAAGCAAGGAGAATGCATACAAGGCACACACAAAACGAACCAGCAAAGACCAGAGAGAAATGAACACAATATAAAGGGAGCAGAGCACACGAGGATCAGGTGAACACAATTGGACAAACAAGGACTAAACAAGGGGGCATGGTGATTGAAAATGAGAAGGCAGGACAAGAGGAGTGCATGGCCAACACAAACAAAGACACAGCCATGTGCTCAGGCACAAAATAAACAAAGACACATTAAACAAAGACAGGACAGACAAGACTGTCAGGGCAGGATCCTGACAGAGGTAGGACCCAAGTAAATATTGGAGCAGCTTTCCAGCCGTGGAGATAACTCAAGGAGCGGGAAGGCCTGATTGGACACAGAGGTTGCGTTGTTTCTTCTTGATAGGTGAGTTACGTTGATTTTTACATTGAATTACCATAGTAACACACATCGCTTTCACTTATTGATGAGATCATACCCTCGGCCGGCAGGCATAGCAAATGGCACCATCGTCGCTGCCAGGGTTGTGTACGTACGTGTGGTGCGGAGTTATCAAAATAGGGGCGAGGTCCTGTTGGGGTATGGCAGTGTTTGTTTTGGTGCTTTCAAATATCAACATCGTTTGGCAAAATTCACTTAGTGCACCTTTAAAGCTGTGGTGAGTCAGCTTACATTGTTCTTGATACAAAGGTTAGTCTCTACAACACAGTGGATATCATTTATTGGATGTCATTATAAAATGAATCAAAGAAAACCTGTCACAATCACATAATCACACACTCTCTCTGTTTAAATCTAGATTAAAGACTCATCTCTTTGGCCAGGCATTCAAATAATGCATCTCATAATCTTGTACTGCAGTTATATCTGATCAAATGCACATTATTATTCTTTAGTTTGGGTTAAACAAATCAATTTTACTTGGTTGGA
>NW_015647039.1:250489-251845 GCF_001515625.1 Sinocyclocheilus rhinocerous
ATAATTGCTGTTAATAGTGTTCATCGTCTGTTTGATTACGTCTTTAATTTATTTTTCCATACATTTCTGCCATATGAACATAAACTGACAGTCACCACTGATAAACTACTACTAAACATTGTAGAAACTTAATTTTCTGTACAGTTGCTTTGCAACGATTTGTATCGTAAAAAGCGCTATACAAATAAACTTGAATTGAATTTAATTGAATATGGGTTCAATCAATCAATCAATAAAAATTTTATTTGTTATACATTAACATACAGGTTTAAACAACATTTTATTTTTTCATTATAACTGGATAAAAAAACCTCACAGCAATAACACACTTGTCTATATACTTTCCCACTATGTCCCATAAGGCCTACTTAATAAGGCCTATATATATATATATATATATATATATGTTATATATAATTATATATAATAATAAGTTATAAGTTAAATATATACAGTAGATACATGCAAACTGAATATGCTTCTTTGTCTTTATACAAAAAAAAAAATAATAATATTGTTTCTTTTGATAATGGTATGAAACCTGACCTGGACATGTTGTAACATGATAAAACACTATATTGCTGCCTGTCACGTTTGTTACATCAACACAATATTTCTCTGCACTGACTTTTATTTATTTTGTTTTATAGCAAAACATGTACAGTCTCATGCTAGCATGCATCCTAGTTTATTGCTGTCAGTCAACATGTATTTAACAACCCTCATTGTTTTGTTTTTTTGTGCTAGCTAAAATTGTCATTTAATAATTATAAAACAATATTATCAGTAAAATAGGTTCGATTTAGCTATCTTCCTGTTAGCTTGTAGCTTAGCCTATACTCCAGTCAAGTAGTTTCCCCTTCACTCCAAAAGCCAAAGAAGTAAGAATGAAATGGAGGAAGACACAACATTACCTCAGAAAAACATTTGATAAGCGATAAACATTGACCTTTTCAGGAGGAATGCAGTCCTTAGGCAAGGTTAACAGATGGGAAAAGTATTTAATTCAAATTCCATCTGTTTCAGTGTTTACAACAGTCATCCCTCCTTCACCTCAGCCGCTCACTCATTCTCTATTCCACCTCAAATCAGCCGTAACATCCCCATTGTGTTTTCATTTCCTTTAAAGCCGTTAACCTGCTTCTAAATGTGTTATAAATAATTGATCAGCCCAAGGGAAACTATGCTAAGTGCACACATGGGAGCCGGGTCAATAAATCCAGTGGCCAACAATGCAGTCGCGTGATTCACGACATGGCGAGTAAAATGTGACGTGGCAAGTTGCTGACCACATGGATACGCCACCCAAGGGATTGAGGAACACTCCCATCTAATGAACCTTCAGGCCTCAGAAGG
>NW_015647039.1:254117-258364 GCF_001515625.1 Sinocyclocheilus rhinocerous
TATATATATATATATATATATATATGTTATATATAATTATATATAATAATAAGTTATAAGTTAAATATATACAGTAGATACATGCAAACTGAATATGCTTCTTTGTCTTTATACAAAAAAAAAAATAATAATATTGTTTCTTTTGATAATGGTATGAAACCTGACCTGGACATGTTGTAACATGATAAAACACTATATTGCTGCCTGTCACGTTTGTTACATCAACACAATATTTCTCTGCACTGACTTTTATTTATTTTGTTTTATAGCAAAACATGTACAGTCTCATGCTAGCATGCATCCTAGTTTATTGCTGTCAGTCAACATGTATTTAACAACCCTCATTGTTTTGTTTTTTTTGTGCTAGCTAAAATTGTCATTTAATAATTATAAAACAATATTATCAGTAAAATAGGTTCGATTTAGCTATCTTCCTGTTAGCTTGTAGCTTAGCCTATACTCCAGTCAAGTAGTTTCCCCTTCACTCCAAAAGCCAAAGAAGTAAGAATGAAATGGAGGAAGACACAACATTACCTCAGAAAAACATTTGATAAGCGATAAACATTGACCTTTTCAGGAGGAATGCAGTCCTTAGGCAAGGTTAACAGATGGGAAAAGTATTTAATTCAAATTCCATCTGTTTCAGTGTTTACAACAGTCATCCCTCCTTCACCTCAGCCGCTCACTCATTCTCTATTCCACCTCAAATCAGCCGTAACATCCCCATTGTGTTTTCATTTCCTTTAAAGCCGTTAACCTGCTTCTAAATGTGTTATAAATAATTGATCAGCCCAAGGGAAACTATGCTAAGTGCACACATGGGAGCCGGGTCAATAAATCCAGTGGCCAACAATGCAGTCGCGTGATTCACGACATGGCGAGTAAAATGTGACGTGGCAAGTTGCTGACCACATGGATACGCCACCCAAGGGATTGAGGAACACTCCCATCTAATGAACCTTCAGGCCTCAGAAGGTCAACATTTGTTGTTCATTTTGCTGCCATTTTGAAAGCGTGTCTGATCTTTTCTGGGAAAGCTAGTCCTGTCCGAATATAGCTTATGCATGCATTTATTGTCATCTCTATGTATACTATTACCAACCACGTGAAATATGCCATGCAAATTTGCATACACAGCCCACGACTGGCCAAAAATAGCCTGTTTGAATTGCATAATGTTGCGGCCAATCATTAAGCTGCCTCTTGGATGTGGAAGCAGGTTGGGATGCTTTAAAAAGCCGCTGGAGAACAATGGAAGGCTGGCGCTTCTCATCAACAGCCTGAATAGCGAGAGAAGAAAATAATCACCTTTATTAACACAGTGCTTTCATTTCTAGGGAGTCTTTAATGAGCCTCCTGGGCTTCATTCAGGTAGAACGTTCCACCGAGTTTTCGCTGTGTTGACTAAGACCAGGCAATTGTATTTTTCTTTCTCTCCTGTATTTTGTTTTGTAGACCAACTTAAAATGCAGTTGCATACAGTGGGTTGCTAAGCAGTTGCTAGGTTGTTATAGGTGGTTGCTATGCAACATACAAGGTGTTGTGGATGGTTGCTATGCAGTTGTTAAGATATTCTACATAGTAGAATTTCTGTTCAGTTGCTAGGGTGTTATGGGTGGTTGTCAGGGTGTTACTATGCAGTTGCATACAACAGGCTGCTATACCATTGCTAGGGTGTTCTAGCTGGTTGCTATGTGATTGCTATGCAGCATTCAAAGTGTTCTGGGTGGTTGTTATGCTGTTGCCAAGGTGTTCTGAGAAGTTTTTTTATAGGTTGTTATGGAATTCCTGTGTTCTGTGTGGCTCTTAACGAGGTGTTAGCAGGAGCTATTCAGCTGCTATGATGTTCTGGGTGGTTGTCAGGGCGTTACTATGCAATTGCTAAGGTGTTCTAGGTGGTTGCTATGCAATTGCTAAGGTGTTCTGAGTAGTAGAGTTTCTATTCAGTTGCTAGGGTGTTCTGAGTGGTTGCTAGGCCGTTACTATCCATTGGCATAATGCATTAAGTTAATTTAACAACTTTATTAATCCCACAAGGGGCAATTAAAGTAGGGTAGTAGCATCACACAACAACTTAATATAAACATAAGATATTACCTAGACAATACAAATAAATAAATAAGTAAAAACACAACCCAGCATGCTTCATAATAAATTCCATACATAACAAAAAAAAAACAACAACTAAGACTTTGAATTGTAAAAACATATAGCCTCTGGAACAAAAGTGAATTTATATCTGTTAGATGAACATTTAATGCTTCTGAATCTTCTTCCAGAGGGCAATACCTCAAAGTAAACCTTCAAGGGATGAGAGTCATCTCCCGTAATACTAAGAGTTTTCCGTAACATTTGTTGCTCGTAGAATTCTGCTAGACTCCGCAAAGGCACACCAATTATTTTTGAGCAAGTCCTAACTAAGGTCTGCAAACGATTCTTATTCCTAAGAGAGAGTGAAGAGTACCAGCATAAAAAAGAAAAACTCAACACACTCTCAATAAAAGTAGTATAAAAAGTTCTCAGCATGTTTTTGTGTACACAGAAGGAGTTCAATTTCCTAAGAGCGTACATTCTTTGATTCACTTTCTTAATAATGGCCTCTGTGTTCTGCTGGAACTTTAAAGTAGTATCAAAGATAGTTCCAAGATACTTGTACTCCTGTACCCTTTCAACTTCTTTTCCATAAAAATACACAGGTTTCACCTTCGACGCGTTTTTTCTAAAATCAATCACCATCTCTTTCATTTTAGTAATATTCAGTTGTAGTTCAGCTTCTTTGCACCACTCCAAGAACTCGTTGTGATCATTACTGTCATCACATTCTGCACTCGTTAACAAACATAGAAAAACTGTGTCATCAGCATATTTAACTACATGACCGTTATCCTTAGTGCTGCGACATTCATTTGTATAGAGTATAAAGATAATTGAAGACAGTACGCACCCCTGAGGAGATCCAATTGACGTAACAAGCGTATCCGACAACACCTAGGGTGTTCTAGGTGGTTGCTGTGCAGTTGCTAGGGTGTTCTAGGTGGTTTCTATGCAGTTGCTAAGGTGTTATGAGTAATAGAGTTTCTATTCAGTTGCTAGGTTATATGCAGTTGCATACAACATATTGCTATGCAGTTGCTAAGGTGTTCTAGGTGGTTGCTATATGATTACTATGCAACGCACAAAGTGTTCTGGGTGGTTGTTATGCTGTTGCCAAGGTTTTAGCAGTAACTATTCAGCTGCTATGGTGTTCTGGGTGGTTGCTAGGGTGTTACTATGCAGTTGCATACAATGGGTTGCTATGCAATTGCAAGGGTGTTCTAGGTGGTTGCTATGCAATTGTTAAGGTGTTCTGAGTTGTTGAGTTTCTATTCAGTTGCTAGGGTGCTCTGGGTGGTTGCTAGGGCATTACTATCCATTTCCATACAATGGGTTGCTATGCAATTGCTAGTGTGTTCTATATGGTTGCTATGCAGTTGCTAAGGTGTTCTGAGTACTAGAGTTTCTATGCAGTTGCTAAGGTGTTCTGAGTAGTAGAGTTTCTATTCAATTGCTAGGGTGTTCTGGGTGGCTTTTAATGAGTTGTTAGCAGTAGCTATTTAGTTGCTATGCAGTTGCTTAAGTATTCTAACTAATTTACAATGAGTTGCTCTTTGGTTGTAGGATGTTCTATATGGTTGCTAGTGCACTGGTATATGGTTGGCACCATGTTGCTATGTGGTTGCTAAGGTGTACTAAGTGGTTTTTAACAAGCTTCTATGCATTGCTTAGGTTTTCTTATTGGTTTGCTTACAGGTTGCAGCAGTTGCTAGAGTGTTGTGGGTGGTTTCTATGCAGTTGCTAAGGTGTTCTGAGTGGCCTTTAAAAAGCTGCTAGCAGTAGATAATGTGTTTTTAGTGGTTGCTAAGGTGTTCTGTGTGCTTTTTAATGAATTGCTATGTGGTTTCTAAGGTGTTCTAAGTAGTTTGCAACACATTGGTATTCAGTTTCTAGGGTATTATGGGTGGTTGCTAGTGCTTCAATATATGGTTGCAAGCGTGTTGTTATGCAGTTGCTAAGGTATACTGAGTGATTTTTTTATTGAGCTGCTGTGCATTTCTAATGTGTTTTATGTGTCTTTCAGCAAGCTGGTGTGCAGTTGATAAGGTGCTTTTGGGTGGTTTCTAGGGCATTGTTATGTGGTTGCTGTAGCGTTCTGAGTGGAAGAAGTTGCTATGCAAGTGCTAGGGTGTGGTAGGTTACTAAGGGGTTGC
>NW_015647039.1:258473-273868 GCF_001515625.1 Sinocyclocheilus rhinocerous
GGGGGGGAAATCCCACATCTCAATTTATTTTCACCCATTTTATATAATCCAACAAGCAAAAATCGTATGTATGATTATTTAGAAATCAAATAGCAGTCCTCGCCTTAATAAGCCAGATGTTTTTTGTTCTTAATACAAACTGCTAACATTAAGTATGAGTAATAGCAATAGCAAGGCTTGTCTAGCTGTATTAAAACAAAACGCTCAAATCCTACCAATCTTAATCTCATGAAATCATGTTTTTTTTGTTGTTGTTATTTTTATATTATTTTAATATAAAATGTCCTTGCTGCCTCACACCTTATCTCCTTATTCTGACAGATATTCAGCAAACCACTCGGCAGACAGTATTTTACAACAGTATGACAGCCTCAATACACATTGGCATGTCACAGACTGCACAAATTACATAATCTCAAACAGCAGTGATGGAATAACTCAATTCTCTTGCCTAAAACACTTCAAAAAAGGCAACACAAATCCGTCATGCTTCTCTTAACGTTTAATTTAACCTTTAAGGCAGTGCTACATACATTATATGCCTGCCCCATGGGTTTGTGGGTAATCCCTAAACAAGCCATGTTTGCAGCCAACTGCTTCTGATTGGATAAAACAATCCTTATCAGACAAGTAACAGCACTTCCCTTATGTTTACTTTATGTGCAAAGTCTGCTCGTTAAAACATGCCCTTATAGTCATGAAAATATGAATTATATGAGGTGGATATATGTTGCATTTGTGTCTGTGTGTCCCAAGGTTGCAACTCAATGCCTAATAAATGCAGTTTTAAATAGACAAACTGGGTTTAGATTTAGTATAGGGCTGTCCAAACTTGGTCCTGGAGGGCCGGTGTCCTGCAGAGTTTAGCTCCAACTTGCCTCAACACACCTGACTGGAAGTTTCTATGCCTAGTAAGAGCTTAATTAACTGGTTCAGGTGTGTTTGATTAGGGTTGGAGCTAAACTCTGCAGGACACCGGCCCTCCAGGACCGAGTTTGGACAGCCCTGATTTAGTCACATTTCAGGGGTATGAGAGTGTTTAAAAATTTTAAAAACAGCCAGGAAAGTACAGTCTACTGAAATTTCACTTTCTAGTCAATGCCGGCCCTCCCCATACGCAAAGTATGCATGTTACGTAGGGTCCTGTATGATTAATAGAATAGGGTGCTAATATAATTTTAATTTCATTTTGCCGTATTCCGCTGCTTTCCTTTAAATCGGTGCGCTGTCACCCTTCCTATGTAACATCCAAATCAAATCAATACTAAAAAAGAGTTAAAAGCGTATTGAGCTGTGAAAGAGAAACACAGACAAGTATAGCTACTTTGGGCTTCGGTCATGCACATAAACAGACAAATACACACAAAAATAGGTCTTACTAGGTTTTCACTTAAACACAGTCAGTACTGTCTTGAGTGAACCAACAGTTGGGAAAGTAATTCAATGCTTGTCAGTGTATTAGATCTGTTAGTCTTAAAGTGACAGCAGCAAATAAACATGACAGCAGTGATGCTACATTTAATGGTAATCAAACAACAAAAGACATGAGAGAATCATTCACTGCTTATTGTATTGACTTTAATAAGAATCAGTTAATATTTAATCCATATAGTGAAGAGTATGCAGTGTTTTATTTTTACAACTGATTATTTAATTTCTATATAGTAAGATACTGTATTTAGTAGGCTAAATTGTGTATTTCATTTATACCTTTTTTTCTGTTGTATTTGCCCTATTGCTTGTAATGTTCTTTACTTTTTTTTATTGTATTACTGTCTTTTTTTCAACACACTGTTGTTTGTTGACAGTGAAACTGCTCTTAAAGAACCGTTTTTCTGACAGAACATTATCCGTACATTTTACAGACATTTCCATTAACCCTAAAACACAACTCAATGAAATGTAAAATACAGGTAAAACACCAGTAAAAAATCGGAAACTGAAAATGTCTCATATTATTACAGTACATTGCGCCCTATTTTTTATGGATGTTTTTACAGTGCAGATTAAGGGTTTGAGTGTCATTCTGGGACAAAGTTTTGCTTAGGGCCCCCAGAAGTGTAAGACTGGCACTGTTTATAGTCCACTTAATTTGGTTTTAAGTTTGGTTTAGTTTCTCTGTCAAAGCTAAAACAATGTTCATTAGTCAAATAAGTCATAATTACAGTCTACTGGTCATTATTGGAAAGTAAACCACAACTCGATTCAAAGCAGAGCCTGGGACAGCAGTCAATTACACAGCTTAGTCATCATTATACAAAAATAGTGCAATTTAAAGGGGTCATAGGATGCTACATGCACTTTTACAAGTTGTTTGAACTGAAATGTGTGTTGGCAGTGTGTGTACACAACCACCCTATAATGATAAAAATCCACCCAGTGTTTTTTTTTTTAAATCTGGTAAATGTTTTCCCCTTTCTCAAATCGAGCTGATCGCAGATGCCTGTCTGTGTGACGTCACACAGACACGCCCCTCCCACGATAGTTTGATTGACAGTGGCGTTTCAGCTCCGCCCTGAGTGAGCTATCATCAGTCCGCCATTGTTTCACCTCTGGAGCAGATGTAGACAAGAATGACAAAAAAGGTGTTTTTTACACTACCATTGAGAAATTTTACCCAAACTATGTTACAGACTTATTCATTAAGACCCTAAAGAATCATATCAACTTGTGGAAAATGGGCATCCTATGACCCCTTTAACTATTTTGGATTTTGTTGAATTTTGTATGAATGCATACGATTTCATTTGTATGCTGTTGTATGGCCTGCTTATGAATCAAATGAATTCACACACAATTGCCAATTCGTAAAATACTTGCATTTTCTCACGAGCTCAGGTTGAATTAGCCAATCAGAATCAAGTATTCCAGGCGAAAGTGTCATAGAGTGTGTTAAAAGTACCATTCAGTACCATTCAGCAAACATTTACCAGAAAATAACACCCTCTTTTCTCTCAGCATTCAAACAACCTCTTAAGTCAAACATAAAATTTCATGTCTGGATTCCAGTGCTATAAATGTGTAAAATAATAACTATTCTCCTTCATAATTCTGTAAATTCCTTGTAGCCTGTCATGAAACATACATAAGTCCTTAATAACCTCTCAAAAGCTTTGTGGTTTAAATATAATTTCAGTAAGAGGGCATATTAGGATTTCTTCTTTAATGCTCTAAATGTCAGATCGTTCACTGAAACTGCTAGTTGTCTATTATTGAAAATCACTCTCAGGCAATACAAGCTCTCAGTTATGCTTCTACAAAAAGCTATCAGGATAAGGTTATACTGGAGGTACTGTACTGTACACGGCCAGTAGCTGCCTGGTACCCCCCCCCCACCCCCGCTGCATTTGTGAATTTGTCGTTTTTGCGGATCAGTGTGAACAGGGATCGTTTTGACAACTTTTCAAAAACGAAAAGGACAAACTTTCCCGTTTTTAGTACATTGTTGTCGTGTAAATGCACCCTTGGTCACTGATGACTGAAAATTCTTCAAAATGTCCTGTTTCGAAAAATGACACCATGACAACAGGTTTGGAACGGCAGGAGGGTGAGTAAATAATAGGCAGTTTTTAGCTCTGAGTGTACTATTTTTAGCTCTGAGTGTACCTTAATGCTAAACCCAGAAAACAGAATGAAGCTGCTGAACTTACAAAAAGACTACAGAAAATTTGCATATTTGTTCATTTGTAGCATTTAAAAAGCTTCAGATATCCGTTTCTCAGTGTTGAGAATACCACTGGAACTGTTATTGATAACAAATTGTGATTTTGATATCTGTACCACCGCCAGCCAGGTGATCCGAGAACTGTTGGCTCTTATGCACCGTCTGATGTTGATCCAAATCACTGTGGTGGGTATAGTCAGTCTCTTTGTAGTTGTCGCTATGCTTGTTCTCCCTCCCATCTTTTTTCTCCTGCCAGACAACCCCTCTCCATCTCCCCTGCAATATTCTCACCTTCATTTATTTTTACGCTACAGTTTAAGCACCTGTAATTCGAGCCAGGAGACAGCTGCAAGTGCCGGCCGCCTTGTCCAAATACGTAGGGCCGAGTAAAATTAGCCAGTGCCCGCTATGCCGAAGAGACACCAGGGATTCATGTATTGGTCCTTGTGGGCAACCAAATCCCAAAAACTAATCCTAGATCAGATTTGACGTCACAGTGTAGTGGTGAAGATTTGGCAAGAGTTTAAAGTGACTGATTTGAGACCTGTCCTGAGACCTCTATGACCCAAGACCACACAGAGAGAAGAGGGTGTTATGGATGAAAGGCACCTGGTGTCATTTTCCACTGTCTGACATGCACACCATAAGGGGACGACTTGATTACATTATGGGGTGTGGTGGTCCGATCTTATTTTTTCTTTCACATTAAAACCAAGCTAGACCTCCTGTCGGAACACCACAGATTGACGCCACAACTGCAATGCAAGCCTATGACAGACGGATGCTGCCCTCCAGGCATGTCTCGAAGTAACGTAATCATCTCCGCGGAGCACCTACCTTCATAATTCTACTTAATCTTACGGCACGGTGCCTTGTGGATTACTGGACAATTTGACATGGTTTGCTTGCCAGTGATGAGTTTCTGGAAGAAATTTGAAAATTTAATTTTCAATATAGCAGAACAAAAGCCAGCTATAGAAACGAGTCTCTGAAGCAACAAGCCCAGCTTTTTTATGGAAGCCCAGCGATGTCCTTGCCCTGTCTAGGTTGTTACAATGCACATTCTCGGTTATTACATAACCTGCATGTTTCTTTTTAATCTTTCATGCACATTTTTGATGTGGTTTAAAAACAATGTGAACTCCCAAAAATTCTAAGATCACACAAAATCTCTTTGATATCTCAATTCGGTCCTGCAAATTAAATCAAAAGAAGATATTTTGAAGAATGTTTCAACTGTTTTTGCTCAGAAAATTTATTTCAAAGGGGTCCAAAACACAGAACCCTGTTGATATTGGGGTGTCCAAGTCTGCTCATGGAGGACCACTTTCCTGCAGAGTCATGGCAGTGCAGAGATTTGAAAAAAAAAAAACCTAAACACTGCTACCCTGTTGAAATTTATAGCTAGCTACCTGACTAATAATACATCTGGTTTAATAGCTAAGTCTGGTTAAATCTAAAGCTACCTCCCATGAGTACTGAGACTTCTAACTACCACAGTAACACAAGAACATGACCGTGAAATATGACCATTAGCACTTAAGTTAGCATGCTTGCGTATAATCTGTTTTTGGCCTTCTCATGCATCTAAGGTTTGTTTCCTGACCAAAAGACCCCGATCTCACATCATGTGTCTCCTCTAGAGTTTCAGAACAAGATCCATAGGGCTGGTCCTTTGCTGGTTTAAGCTGGACCTTTGCTTGTTTAAGCTGGTCCTTTGCTGGTTTATGCTGGTCCTTTGCTGGTTTAAGCTGGTCCTTTGCTGGTTTATGCTGGTCCTTTGCTGGTTTAAGCTGGTCCTTTGCTGGTTTATGCTGGTCCTTTGCTGGTTTAAGCTGGTCCTTTGCTGGTTTATGCTGGTCCTTTGCTGGTTTAAGCTGGTCCTTTGCTGGTTTATGCTGGTCCTTTGCTGGTTTAAGCTGGTCCTTTGCTGGTTTATGCTGGTCATGTGCTGGCAAAGGACCAGCACAAACCAGCAAAGGACCAGCTTAAACCAGCATCCTAGCGTCAAAACATACCTAACCAGCATATGCTGGTTTTTTCAACAGGGATTTGTCAAGATTTGTCAAATTTGTCAAGACTCCAAATGATCTTAGCCATGCTATCCAAATCAGCTCTTTAATATTACTGGTTTCAGTTCAAACTTTCAGCAAAAAATACCACTAAATTCTGAGATACCTGTCAAATATTTTTTGATGGCTGAACAATACATTTTCTTATGTGCCCACACTCACATTACACCTTACCTTACTTGTCCAGGTCCTGCCTGAAAAGAACTCTACATCCCCTCCTGAACAGACAGCTGCTGTCCCCTGTACGTCAAGAGTGTTGTGATGGGGTACCAGCTCTGAGTTTGTTTAATAATGTCATGTATCTGGTGCCACCCGCTTCACCTCATCTATGTGGGCCTGAGAGATAAAGCGGCATAGCATCTATCATGTTGCAGCTGATGTTTTGAAGCAGACTAAAACGGAAATGTGACCACGAGGTTAATGAGCTTTAAAACAATTTTAATAGTTCCAGTAATCTCACAGCTTTTCACAGACAGGCGAGCTCAGAAAATGCCTCAGTCGTGGAGGATTATATCCCCCCACCCCCTGGCTGGATGAACTGGCCATTCAGTGACCTAGAGGAGGAACAGCAGAGGAATGTTCTAGGAGTCGCTGGATGGGGCAGGAGGGAGTGTGTTTTTATAGTTGGTGTTCTGCTGAAACTGCATACCTGCAGACTCTGTTTATGCGTTTTTGACTGATAGAGGGCAGGAACAGATATGTCCAATCTTGCAGTCTAATCAGCAAACATGGTAGCAGCCACAATCATTAGGTTTTCGAAGTAAGAATTTTATATTTTGCAGTAGGTAAATAGGGCATGTCTGTTAAACGAATACAGATTACTACATGGCACAGCTGTGGCCTAGCATTTAGCATTCACTAAAGGTCCAGGTATACTTAATTTTCCTTGTTCTGCTCCATCTAGCACATAGTTGAATGTGCCAGCCATTCAAAGTACACTCCATTGACCGTGAGCATGTATGTGTACGTGCTACCTATTGGACCATTTGTGTTTAAGTGCACTCGCATATGCACTAGTGCCAATAGATGCTGTGCACAGACATTAGCAGAATGTGCTGATGATGAAAATTATGTCACATGGCCTGTCGGCAAGCCAGAGCAAAACATGGACAATGAAGTATAGTTTCGTCTTAAACCTATGCTTTATACCAGATGCCCTAATTTGTGTCTGGTTACGGTTGGGACTTTGTCAGCCTGTTACGTACAAAGTAGCAACAACGGGACACTGAGCTATGATGATCATGAGGGTTTTGCTGGTTTGAATTTTGTTCAAAACTATTCCTAATCGTGCTCTCCAGCTAATTTTTTGGAAATCTTATGAGCATAGGGAAAAGGGCTAAATGGCAGAAATGTTCAATTGTTTTCTAGATGTCAGAGCCATGGCCTAGTGGTTGACACACTTACTTCAACACACTGAGCCTTATATGGGCTACACTGGTTTAAATTTGGCTCGCAACTAATCTTAATCATGTTCTACAGCTAGTTTAATGTAAATACGTATATGGAAAAAAAAATACACATTTTCTAGATGTCAGAGTAATGGCCTAGACATTAGTGCACACATTGACCTCATATGGACTACATTGGTTTGAATTTGGCTTGCAACAATTTCTAATCCCATTCCCCATCTCATTTCCTGTCTTTTCTCTAATGTACCTGGAAATACTGACAGTTTACTAGATGTCAAAGTCGCCAAAGATCTAACACACATATTTTGATACACTGAGCTAATGTGCTCATGCAGGCTACACAGGTTCGAATTTGGCTCACAACGATTCTTATTCATGCGTCTCCAGCTCCAAGCATGTGAAAAAAAGTCTACAAGGATAAAAGGCTAAAATGTTTTCTAAATGTTAGAGCGGCAACCCAGCAGTTAGTGTACTTACTTTGACACACTGAGCCTCCTGTGGACTACATTGGTTTGAATTCAACTTGCAACTATTTCCAATCCCTGTTGCCTATTCTAATCTATTTCTGTTCCCTCAAATACCAATGACTTGCTAGATGTCAGAGTGGCCTAGTGGTTAGCACAAACAGTATTTTGATACCTGTGGTGACATACAGTACATGCACCGACATACTCAGCTGTGGTGCTAATGTGGGCTACATGAGCCTGAATCCTACTTGCAGCATTTCCTGACCCCGTTTCCCTCCTCACTTCTTGTCACTTTTTCTTAAAATGTACCTATAAATAAAAAAGGAAAAAAATGTTTCAATTTAATGCAGATATTGTTCCTCCCCAAGTGCATGATGGTCCTCTATTTCACCTCAGAGTCGCATGCACTCTGCTCATTAGCTCACACACAGGAGAAAAAGAAAGCAGGTAAGCTTCTATAAGCTAGCTCTTCAGATGACTGGAACACTCCCAAGTCTGTTTTTCACTGGCGATTTCCAGCCAAAAAGAGAAAAGCACTCAAAGCGAGTGCCAAATTGGTGGCCCATGAGAGGGCCAAAGCGTGTCAGCTTCACCCCCGCCACTGAGCAAACCCGAGTGTTTTTCCAAAGCTCTAGAAAGTGCAACCTCGGCCTTTGAACTTGTGTTTTGAAGGAAGATGCTTATGATTCCTCAAGGGAAGCTGATCGCAGAGCCCCCTCCATGCTGGGCTGCATGTATGGGGTTTGACTGGACTCATCTATGGCACCGGTCTTGATCTTGCCTGTGGCAGCCAAATTGCTGGCTCTAGCTCAGTAGTGGAAATTCTGGAGAAAAGCCCACCAGAGACTATGTGAGCGAGGACGCTGTGCTCTTTCTCCAGCTGGAGTGTTTATCTCCCATAGCATGGCATGATGATGTTTCCACAGCCATGATTTGCTCCCAGGTTGCCTGAGGAAGGAGAGTGGCAAGGAGGGATTGTCCTTGGCTGGATGGGGAGAACTGGTGTATTGATTTCTTTTGGGTGCAAGCTTGCTTACTCATATTTTAGGCGCTATATAATGTTTTTGATTGGTTGGAGACTGCAGGATGGCTGAGCTTGCGGTATACTGTATTTGATTTCTTTGATTTCTTTGCACAATGGTGTTTTTTATATTATAAAGTGTTATAAATAAAGAGCACATTTTCTGTTTTCAAAATACAAAATACATGTACATAGAATACACACACACACACACACACACACACACATATATTGTTTTATAGCTGCCCTGCTTGGTCAACCGCTTTGTACAAATTACAAAGTCCAAAATAAAAAATTCCACAGAAAACGTATTCAACCTCAAATGGAGATAGAGAGGAACCATGTGTCACTGGTCACATATGTGTCCCACGTCAACAGGAAATGTCCTACTGATGCACTCCCACCCACACAGGTGGAGGTCCGGGTGGAATTCAATTAATATGCACAACGGGGCGTCCCTCGCCAAACATCCCTGCCCTTCTTCCATTGCGTCAGACAAGTCACCTTGTTTGCTCTCAATTAAACAAATAAAGCCGGAACATCAGATCTATAAAGTGATTTCTGCGTCCTGGCATTGCTGTGTCAGAGGAAACCACCTTTCCTCTCTGGGTTCTGAGGGTGGCACTACTCTGTCGCCTTTTGAGCAGGTCGACAAAAACATAAACAGAGAGGACAGTAAAATAAAAAAAACTTGTGACTCAGCAGAGGGATGTTGGGACAGAGAAAAAGCTAAACTGCAAACTGCAATTTATTTATTTATTTTTGGTTCTTGTAGGTGTGCAAAGAGACATTGGCACAGGGTCTAACCTCTCTCAGAGATCACATGGCAGAGAGCACTGTTGGTTATCACTGTGCGAAGTTGAGTGCTCATCATTACAAATTAGGGAATTTAGGAAACATACATACAAACATACACACATATATGGGGCAGTTGTGGCCAAATGGTTAGAGAGTCCTTGGACTTGTAACCCGAAGGTTGCGGATTCGAGTCTCAGGTTCGGCAGGGATTGTAGGTAGGGGAGTGAATGTACAGTGCTCTCTTCCACTCTCAATACCACGACTGAGGTGAGACCCTTGAGCAAGGCACCGAACCCCCAACTGCTCCCTGGGCACCACAGCAATATGGCTGTGTTCAATGTGTTTGTGTGTTCACTACTGTGTGTGTGCACTTGGATGGGTTATATGCAGAGCACAAATTCTGAGTATGGGTCACCATACTTGACCACACGTCACTTCACACTCATATGTATATATATATATACTGTATGTGTGTGTGGTCGAGTATGGTGACCCATACTCAGAATTTGTGCTCTGCATATAACCCATCCAAGTGACCCATTTGTCTTATAAGTTAAATAGAAATATTTATATAATTTATCATGATTTTTGCATTGCATTTTGCATTATGGTAATGAAAATCTGGGCTTAGATGTGCTTAATTTTCATGAAATGTCAAAAGGTCAAAAACATAATGCTTTAAACAGGTTTTATATGCAAATTATGCATGCTTTATATTTCTTTTGATTTTGTAGTGAATTATGACCCAGACATATATTTGTGTTAGAGAGTCCTTGGACTTGTAACCCGAAGGTTGCCCTAGGCACCACAGCAATATGGCTGTGTTCAATGTGTTTGTGTGTTCACTACTGTGTGTGTGCACTTGGATGGGTTATATGCAGAGCACAAATTCTGAGTATGGGTCACCATACTTGACCACACGTCACTTCACACTCATATGTATATATATATATACTGTATGTGTGTGTGGTCGAGTATGGTGACCCATACTCAGAATTTGTGCTCTGCATATAACCCATCCAAGTGACCCATTTGTCTTATAAGTTAAATAGAAATATTTATATAATTTATCATGATTTTTGCATTGCATTTTGCATTATGGTAATGAAAATCTGGGCTTAGATGTGCTTAATTTTCATGAAATGTCAAAAGGTCAAAAACATAATGCTTTAAACAGGTTTTATATGCAAATTATGCATGCTTTATATTTCTTTTGATTTTGTAGTGAATTATGACCCAGACATATATTTGTGAGATCTATTTCCCACCTGTTAACAAGAGAATTCATACAAAAATATGCCCTCACATCAGCTGTATTGTAAATCTAAAGGAATGGCTAATTTCATTTGCATGATGGAAAGTGTATTTATTGTTTTAGGAGAATGTAATATCGGGCCTTTTTAAAATGTATGAAATCATTTGGCTAGCATATGTAAATATGTCCTCCTCCATATACTGTATGGCCATATGGTTTAATCGTCACAATAACTCAGCGCTCCAAACCTCACCTATTTTTCTGTCAAGGTACTCCATTGCTCTCTTATCTGAATTTTTTTCTTTGTCAAGCGTTTTTCTGCTCAGCACTTTTTTAACGACTCTTGGAAGGCAGGGGCAATCGCGTGTTGCCAGACCAGGGCAGAAGAGTGATGTTCTATTATCTGCGCGCAGCTGAGAAACGGATTTCTCCATGGGAGCGCGGCTTTGGAATGGGGCAGGCGGCTGAAATACGGTGACACCGTCAAGCAGGAAGCAGCTAAGCATGAAAGGGGAGGCGGAGGGGAAGAAATACAGTGAATGCCTACCGGTGGGTGAGCAGCCAGGATGGCTTCATTGTTGAAGTGGGCATAGCATGAAACCGCATAACAGGCTGCCCACAGTCATAGAGCTCAGCCAGCAAACTCAAGCCACGCAAGCGGCAGTTAAACTAGTTTAAAAACTATGCAACCGATACAGCAGTTTAAATGATGCTCAGAGTGGGAAATGCTTAATTTAACAGTATGTTACTGTGTTACTCCTATAGTTTGTTTTAGTCACAGATATTGTCATTTTAAAATGTAAATTTAATCAACAATTTAGTCAATATTACAGAGTATTGAATTATTGAAAAGTATCTCAGGAGAATGCAAAAGTTGTGCAAACAACAAATGTGCAAATAAACGCAGCACTTTCCCTCTAGGGACAATATTTATGAGAATAATATTCTAAATTTTCAAAAAACCTAACATAAAAATCTCTGATCATTCATGAATTTAAAAATGTCAAGTATTATTTCAAAATATAGTTTGGGTTAATGCTTCATTGTGCCAATATAAGATGCAATATAGCATGTATTTGTTACACATAATGTATGTAAGATTTGTTTGACAGAGATAATTAACAAAATTAGCAAAGCAGTTCAAAGGTGTTCAGCCAGTAAAATTGACATCAACAGTTTCATTTTTGTAAATGTTGACAAAGTTGACATACTGTTGTTGGATGGATGCCATTAAATAAATAGTACAAGTACCAAAAAACTCAAAAGTTTTGTGGTGTAAAGTTAAAAAGTAAAGTGCCTCTGTTGAGTGTCCTGCCTCTACGACATGTCAAGCTTGCCCAGACACTTTGTCTTAATAATTGCAGAACAAAAGGTGATATTAATATTGAGGTCACGGTGTGAGAAAATATAAAGATTTAATTAGAGACTCCAATCACCATGTTCTTAACTTGCCATCTCTCTATTCACAACCGTTCTGGAGTCACACGTTCCCCTGATACTCATTTAGCGCCTGCAATACAGTGACCAAACTTTTTAGCTCTTTCCATTTTCCGCCATCATCAGCTCCTTACTCTCCTGACAAGATCTGCTCCTCCCTCTCATAAGACCGGGCTCGCTCATCTCCAGTCCAGCGCTGCTTAAATTAATTGAGATCCTGTCATGATTATCTTGTTGTGTCAGTCTTGCCAGCGTTGAGTTTTTTTCGAAGCGCGGTTTTAACCGAACGGAATACCAATGAACCCTTACGGGCCCCTTTTCAATGCAGCCTGGGCCTGCTGGTTTCAGAGGAGTGTGGAGACGCTTCCGCACGCCTGCCTCGTCAGCACGCCATGTCTCTTTCATCTCAGAGGATAACTGGAGCTGCTGTCTGCTCCCAGATGACCTGTTTCTGCTTTTTCAGTCTGGTTTGACTCTTTCATAAGGTCTGTGTTATATTACATTTTTATGGCATGGGTAAATGCTTGATTCTGATTGGTTGACAGACGCTCTAAAGCAGTGGTCGCCAACCCGTCGATCGCTATCGACTGGTAGATCTTTATCACTGTCCCAGTAGATCCCGAAAATAACAGTAAAATAAGTACAAAAATGCATTACATTTCTGGGGTTATATTAATGTATCACTGAAGGGAACTGTCTTGAGAAAAGTTTCGATGGCAATGGCATTTTCTTCTCCTCCGTATAAAGCGCAGCTCTGCTTTGTTTACAGCGGTAAACAAGGAAACGCTATATTGCGGGCGGTTCATAAGCAGTGTTGCCCTGTTCATTAGTGCCACCTGCTGTCAGTGAGTGCGTCTCATTCAGACCTGCTGTTGTTTCGCGGAAGTGTTGATTAATTTTCTAAAACTGCATGACTAGTAGATCCAGGTTTGTTGACTGCATTTCAGTATGTATCTCTTCACCACATTATTTACAAGCTACTGCAAAGTTTCAGTGAATCCTTTTGCTGCGCTGATCCCTTTACCTAATTTGGTGTTCCCCATTACAAATAATGGGCCTTTTAAAAATTGCTTGTAAATCTTTCATGATGCTATATTATCATCACTACATTTTGGATTCAGTCTTTCTGTCATCTCGTTTTCTTTCACTTAGCATAGGTTTTGTATTTCTTTTTGAAAATGATTGATTGTAGGTGTCACTGATCTGAGCTTATTGACCTCAGTTTTTGAGTGAAAAAAAAAAAAACTTATTTGTGGATAATTTTGGTTTAAAAACTGAGGTGCATAAGTTCAGGTCAATGATGCCTACAATCAAAATCTCTTCTAACTGAAAGAAAACAGTGCTAATTAAAATAAAAATAGTATGGAAAAAATACTATGGAAGTCAACTGCTTGGTTACCAACATTCTTCAAAATATCTTCTTTTGTGTTCAACATGAGAAAGAAATTCATACAAATTTGAACTGCGTTTCCTGAAACCTTCTTAACGCTCTGTCGTTCGTAAGTTATACCTTAAAGGCAGAGTAAGTGGTTTCTGGTAGCCAATTTTGATATTTGAAATCACCAAAACAAACACGCCCCTACCCCAAAAGGGTCTTGCCCCATTTTTTAAGAGCTCCGCCCCACACACACGTACGCAACCCAGGCAACGATTAGTTCTGTGAAACAAAGCAAAACCAAAGTTACAGCGTGTCTACAGACGTGAGCAGTGCAGCGCAACAAATCCCGACAGAAAACTGCTGCCGGGTTCTATTTATGACGTGCTGACACACATTTCAAATGGTTTTCAACGGTCGTTTGATCGCGTCCAGTGTAGGCAGACTTTAGCTGTTGTAGACACGGTGTTACTCACCTATTGAGAAGAAACAAAGCAACCTCGGCAGCCCCGGCTCTCCGTTTTTATGCTGTGGGGAGTTTTCTGGAGTAGTTGGGGATGGATATGGGCTAAGACCTCAGTGTGGCAGTGCGTTCACTAAGTCACAAACATCCTGCTCCGTCACGACACCAATTATATACGCATGCCTTTCGCCAGGCAAGAAGTGATGGAGGCACATCAAGGCTCCCATGCCATTCTGGGTGTCCCGTGAGTAATTGGCCTTGTGGACGGGACACTTATCCCCTCGCCAACCCATCAGCGCTCGACCAGGCCTTCATAATATATATGAACATGATAATATAAATGACCCTTTCAAAAGCAAGCGAAGCCAAACAGGCAGTTAATGTAACTGGTTAAGGCAGAATTTTTTTTCACTGTGAGGTTGCAGGTTCGCACACTTGCAAAATTATACATACATACATACACACATTCTCAATACTTTACCCTCTCTATAATGCAGTGAAAGAGCTCCTGTATATAGTGAACAATCGATTCTCGAGGAAGAAGGAAGGTTTACCCAGGGTTCGTACGGTCATGAAAAACCTGGAAAAGTCATGGAATTTTAAAACACCAATTTCCAGGCCTGGAAAAGTTTTGGAAAAATAAATAAACCCAGAAAGTTTTGGAAAACCTTAAGCCACATCCTAAGGTATAGTTCGGGGAACACACCTATGAAAAAGGTATATTCCTAGTTAAGGTGTACCTTTAAGAGTCTTCGTAGCGCGCTAAGAGACACCGTTATCGGGAAACGCAGCCTTGGAAAACATGAGGGTGAGCAAATGATGACAGAATTTTTATTTTGGGTGAACTATCCCTTTAACTAACATTTTTGGGAAAAAGAAAATCATCTCCCAGTCAAAATTACCAGAACACAGCATGAAGGTTAAAGGAAATTCAGATTTTCTTTATTATTAACACTATACATTCAATATTAAAATCAGTTATTTACCCAAAGATGAATATTCTGTCCTTAATTACTCACACTATTGTCCACTTAGTGAACTTTTTGGCATACTATACTAAAAATACATTTGGCTAAAATAGGAATGGCGCAAACGAACAAACAAATTCTATTAAATAATGGGAAATATTCATTAGACTGATTATGCAGCATTTTATTTTGAACATACATCTGAAATTACAACAGAATGATGAGTTTGCGAAGAAGATTTTTTTTTTATGAAGAAGAAAACAAGCCCGGACTGTTAAATTTCAACTTTCTCCATTTATTTCCAACTTAGAACCTTTTGAGCTTTTTATATTTTAAATTACATAAAAGTTTTCAACTTTTATGATTCTTTAATAGTGTTTTTCAGTCCTATTTGAAGTTTAAAAGGTCAGTTTCCATTTATTGCAATGGCATATATATATATATATATATATATATATATATATAT
>NW_015647039.1:274043-276178 GCF_001515625.1 Sinocyclocheilus rhinocerous
TTTATATTTATATTTCATTAATTAGTTTTGGTTTATTATTATTATTATTATTTATTTATTTATTTTTAGACTAAAGCATTAATTACAATTTCTGCTTTTCAAGTAATTCAACGTAAATGACAATTAAAACCTTGGCAAATAACTTATTTATATAACATAAACATTATTATACTTCAATTAGAAATTAGACATATTTCCTTGGCAATTAACTGAAATAAAATACATTTTTCTTTTGACATTTTTATTCTATTTTGATTAACGGAAATTATTTTTTAATAGTTTCAATTAACAATAACAACACTGAACTGCATGAAAAAAGAGGGACTAAAACATTCACAACGTCTCCTGTGTGTGTCAGAAGAAATACAGGTTTGGAACAACATGAGAGACAGTAAACTACGAAAAGGTGAACTATACCTTTAATGTTCTATCTGATGCATAATAATACACCATAAGCATTCAGATTTGTTGTCGCAATGACTGATATCCCCAAACAAGTGCACGACAGACTAGTTTTAGTTACAAAGTTATGCCGCTGTTGTCTTCACCCTTTGAGCTCACCCTCTTATAACCCAAACATGATTACCACGGCGTACGAGTTGTGACTTATTTAGGTCACACTAGAGGATGACAGCCTTGAAGAAACGATAAGCAGCCACACACACAAAAAATGTGTAGCCTAGCGCTGGAACGGGCCTCATAGCGGCCGCTTCATCTGCAGGTCCGTGTGGCCTTGCCCTGGTGACGGCCGTATTACCCACAGAAGTCAGAAACCGGCCCCAGCAGTTCTTTAATTAGTTCATTCATTTTAATCAGATCCAATTAATTACATTTGCCGCGGCCCGGTGGAAGTCCCGGGCCCACTGACCGCGGTAGGGGACATTGCGAGTCTTCTGGTGCGTAAAAACGTTCAATCCCATAAAAAAATCAATTACTTCTGGGAGCCAAACAAAGACTTTTGTTATTCAGTAATTATTCCCTACTCACATGCCGTCTGATTTAGTGCACCTGCGGTAGTTAAGTGCTACCTGAACCACTCCTTTAGTCTTTAACCCTTTAAGCTCGCTATAATGTGTCACAGAGACTTCACATAGATTATACATTTCATAATTAGTTATCGTAACTCTATTGTTCGGCTTTGAGCAAAACAAATAATTATTTTATTTGTATTATATACTTATGTAAATTTGTACAAATATATTTGATTTTATATAAATATTATTTAGATTTATATACATTAACCCTTTAAGCCCTGAGGGCATTTTTTGCCTCACTGAAGTTGATGTTTTTTCTGAGTGATATAAATACTTTTTTGACGATGTTCCCCAGGATGTTAGCTGTATTTGTATTTGTTTCAGATTTTGTGGTGATAGCATAAAGTATCCAAAAGTTACAGTATTTTGTAACAAAACAGGCCTTTTTGTTTAGCTCTTGACTCCCTGAAGGAATTTAAAAAACTGATGTTTTCTGAGTGCCATACACAAAAATAATGACTCATAACTCCAAGACCGTAGCAAGGAGAGTCAAAAGGTAGGTATCGTCTGATAGAAATCTTTCTATATTTTTATGGAATCTTTGCATTTGAATATTCTCATGTTGAGAAATATGTGATAAAATGTAAGAAAAATTAGTGTGGTCATTGGAAATTGTTCATATCATTCTTATTTGACGTACAATATCTCGTAGAAATAAGGTAGGAGGTAGGAGAAGAATTATTTTGGTGATTTTTTGGTGATGTTCCCCAACATGTGTGCTGTATGTGAATTAAATTTTGTGGTGATATCATGAAGTAACAAAAATTACAGCATTTGGAACCAAGGAAGCCCTTCTCTTAGCTCTTTACAGTTTTGAAATTGTTGTTTTGAATTTGAAGTAATGCCTCACTCAAGTTTAAACAAAGCCCCGAAAAATTATACTTGTTTTATTCTACTCGATGAGACCTTTCAAATGACATTTGACACATGACTATCTGAGCTGTATGATGTTTCTGACATATTAGAGTACATGGCACAAAAACATTTTTCATAAATTATGAAAACATATTTTTCTATTTATCCGCAAATAACTCAGCACTACTTAGGAGTTCATCAGTGGCCACATGCATTGTAAAGGTCAGACTCCAAGCTTTCAAATGA
>NW_015647039.1:276368-277744 GCF_001515625.1 Sinocyclocheilus rhinocerous
CTTTCAAATGACATATGACACATGACTATCCGAGCTGTATGATATTTTTGACATATCAGAGTACATGGCACAAAAAAACATATTTTGTAAATTATGAATTTTTTTTTGTCATTTATCAGCAAATAACTCGGCACTACTTTGGAGTTAATTAAAGTACTACATCAGTTTAACACTTCTATTTAGAGGGACTGCTTAGCGCTCTTTAAGAGTTGATCAAAATAATTACATTCATTAAAAAGACTTTGAGATTCTAAGCTTTAAAATGATACCTATTTTGTGTTATTCCATTCAGGGGTTGCTTAGTAATTTGATTTTGAATTTTTTCGTGAGGGTGGTGTCCCGCCGGCGGGACACATCGGGTTTAAAGGGTTCATATATATTTTTATATTACATATTTTTAATCCTACTCTTTAAAGGTATCATCACTATTATTATTATTATTATTATTATAAGCATTATTTGTACGAACAAATTTAGAGAAAAAAAACAACAACTTTTTTTACATTTTTAAAGCTTGGTATATGAAAATACTTTAGATTTTTGATTATCAATATTTGTACATTTTAGCATATATACAAACATACAAAAATGTACACACAAATATATTCGAATTTTTATTTTTATTTGAGTATATATTATAAATAAATATAATACATGTTTAATTTATATTATAAATTAATATTATATTTATATTTTTAATTATACACTTTAAAATAACAACAACAAATTATTATTATTACTAATGTATGGACATCTAAAATGTAAGAATTTGTGTATAAACACATTTAGAGACATCATTTTAATCTTTTCAGTTTTATAGAATATTGAATTAATGGAAATAATATTTGTATTAAATTGGTTTCATTGTGTTTAATCACATTTATTAAGTGAATTTACCTAATTTAATCTAAAATCTTTATTTAAAATGTACGTACACCAATATATTTATAATATAATATATAATAATAAATAATATATTTATATATTTTAGCATATAAACAAACATACAACAATTTACATACAACTATATTTGAATATTTATAATATATATGTGTTTTAATTGTAATTGTAAAATTGTTTTAAATTAATTTTCTTAGTTTGTTTTGTTCATTTATCTTCATGCTTCACCCCTGTCTTCGCGTGACATCACCAAGACCTCTTATTCCTTCCCACCCAAACAATGCAGTGCCCCTATCATGGATTTTTGAAAATGACATTTCATGCAGTGTGTAATGCAGCTGTATGTGAATGTAAACGGTCTGCAAAGTTGTAAACCTGAAAGTGCATCATAAATTAAGCGTCAGCGTTAGTTCTGGCAGGTCACGTGAGTCAAGCTTGCATCAGCTGATTCTCAGCTGATCACATCTACCTATAGG
>NW_015647039.1:277784-281839 GCF_001515625.1 Sinocyclocheilus rhinocerous
TTATTGCTGCTCTCCCTGCTCATTCATGACAGGCTGCATGGATGGGAAGGGAGTTTCTTGCCCAGAACAGAACCATACCGCCAAACCAAACTTTATGCTAAGTATCTATCATTTTGACGATAGTGGTCCTGACAGAAATAAAGTTATTGTCTCTCAAAAGAAAGAGTCGACTCCAAACCGCTGAAATGAGTTGTTTTAAACATTAAAAAAATATATATATATCTTTTGAACATACCAAAAACATGTTATGCAACAGCTATCACAGTCAGAAAGCTAAAGCAGTAATTATTTTGGAGGATTAGAAGCCATGGCTGAAATTATATAAATTTGCTGTGACCCAATCTCACCATATCCACTTCAAATAATTTGTGTCCCATGAATAATTACATATTAGTGCAAGAGACTCCACAGCAGTGATTATTCACACCCACCATATCCACAAATGATAAAAGTGGCAGGCATTTATTGGCTCCCTTTGACTCGCGCGGTGTTATCAGATGCCATATATGTTTTTGGCCTCAGGTAAAGGGTCTCTCATTTCAATAAGCAAATAAACCATTAGAAAACAAGCTTTGCATAATGTTTCTGTAATAACTATAGCATTCATCTCATCTTAATGTGCAACTCCGTCTCATTGCAAAGACAACATAAAAGTCATATAAAATGTTTATATTGCGCCTCGTACAGTTTTCACAGATCAACAAACTACCACAGCAAATAGACACTGGATTTCTGCCTTTTGTTCAGTGTGATTAGATATAATGTAAGGGAGTTTATGTGATTTGGAAAGCCTTATATCATTTGTTCTAGCATATTTACATTTTTGTAGCATTTATGTTTGCATAGACACTAAAATACATTAATAATGTATTGACAAACATGAACATTTCTGTGCATGAACACATTTAGAGACATACAAATGTTGTTAGGTTCACAAAATATTGAATTCATCATCAATGAGATTAGGATTTATTAAATGCATTTACCTCATTTAATCTGAAATATTTATTTAAAATGTAAAAATACATAAATAGTATATTAAGGTTTTGCTTGTAAATGTGCATATTTCTTGTATTTTAGCTGGAAGCAATGCTTTTAAGTTAAAACATCTTGATGGATTTGTTTCTTACAAACAGGTTTTCTCTTCACAAGTCAATAACTGCTGGACTGTAGTGGTGTGGATTGCTTGTGGATTATTGTGATGTTTCTATCAGCTGTTTGGACTCTCATTCTGACGGCACCCATTCACTGCAGAGGATCCATTGCTGAGACAGTGGTGTGATGCTACATTTCTCTAAATCTGTTTCCATGAAGAAAACTCATCTACATGTTTGATGGCCTGGGGGTGAGAACATTTTCAGCAAATGTTCATTTTTGGGTGAACTATTCCTTTAATAATTTGCGGATGGATGGATGGATGGATAGATGGATGAATGATTATTCATCCATCCATCCATCCATCCGCTGACTGATTAGTCATAGAAATTGTCTTCTACATATAGTTTTTGTCCATGCAGTCAAAGTCAAAGTCAATATATATGTCACGAATCCTGTCCATGGACTTCCGTTCAATCACCACCAGAGGTCACCCTTCCATATTCCTAATTCAAATATATTTTGGTCAATAGAAGAAAAGTTGAGTAAATAATGACAGAAGTAACATTTTTTTGAAAGAACTATTCCTTTCAAGTGGAAGATTTTACAGCTTTGAGAAACCTGCTCTGTTTATAGCAGGGTTATTTTTGTTAACCCAAACTAAAACCATTACAAACAAACAAACATGCATGCATAAATAAATGCATAAATAAATAAATAAATAAGATCAAATATGTAATAAATGTTAAAAAAAAGCCATTTCCACCACATAATACAAATGTAAAAAAAATAATTGCAACTTGTGTCAGAATTTTGACTTTTTTTCCCTTGCAATTTGTTGTTTATATATGTTTTCTTGTTTTTCTGAATTTTAAGTTACTTCACTTTTTTTTTCTCACAGTTCTGACTTTTCTTCTTAGAATAGCAAATTTAAAACGCGCAATTCTGAGTTTAAATCTTGCGATTCTGCAAGAAAAGGAGTCTGAACTGTGAGGTTTAAACTCATAATTGTCAGAAAAAAAGCATGCATTTTGAGATCAAAATTAGCATTTTTTTTCATCCTGTTGTGCAAACAACCTTCCATAAAAATGTTAAAATTAATATTGTGTGTATTATACACACACACACACATAAAAAAAAAAAAATATATATATATATAGACAAAATTACAAAAACACAAAACAAAATTACCAAAAATGAAGATGAAAAAATATAGAAGCAAAATCTAATTCAAAATATTAAAACAAACTATAATAGTGTATCAATGCTACTAAACTAACCCTGGTTTACGGAAGCAATCGACCCTCTTTGAAATGCAATTGCTTTGCAGAGTATCTACAGCTCAGAAAACCCAGCAACTTTCCTATAGTTCCAATTAGATTTTGTTCATCTTACAGCGCTCAGGGTTATGCTAACTGCAGGTTTATGCTAACTAAATGTTCTCATTAGACGGAGCCCGCTATAAAGATAGCCAGACTTTATAGCGGGCTCCTGCATGCATGAAGATTGCTGTAAAGCCACGCGTGTTGTAGCAAACGGTAAATTGTAAAAACGTAGCGCTGTTATCTTACAGCCACAGTGGAGCAGGACTTTATCTGCTGCAGCAATGGCAAATGCGCTCTTCATTTACAGCTTTCGGAGAGCTTCTGTAATTTCTTAGCACATGCTCGAGACGTCTAGCATGACATTTTGTACAGCATTGTTAGCGAGAAAAAGCCACATTGTGTTTTCGCAGCTTACCGCGCATATTATGCAACATCTCATGTGGAGAGGGATGTATGTTGAATAAATGTACCTGTACGGCATACAGTAGATGTTTCTGAAGCATTTCAGGAGTGCATGAACGACTGAAGGACGTATTTTCCTGTTATTCAATTAAACAGGCTGTTCAAATGCGTCAAATGCTTGGTAAAGTTTTGAATTTAATGACTGTGATTCAATATCATGACTCAGTCCTATCTGTAGACTCAAGGTTTTATTAAATCTCTTGAATCAAAGATGTTATGTCTCCACACTGGAATTGAAATATATTATGTGCTTTTTTTTTTGTTGACATGTTTGTCAATTAAATATCATGTTCATTAATTACTTTATTTTGTCTAGACTTAGACAACCACAATTCTTGTGCTATTTGATGCCCCAGGAAACAATGTTTCCCCAACATTTACCCAGAATTCCTGGGAACATGATTTAACATGATCTTGAATGCAATTCGGGTTTTTTTTTTTTTGCTCTTAACTATTAACCCTTCATATACTTGTCAAATGTTTTCAATAATAACAATTTTTATTTATTTGTTTGTTTTTGAAATAAGTCTCTTCTGCTTACCAAAACTGCATTTATGTGATCACAGATACTGTAAAAAACAGTAATATTGTGAAATATTATTACCATTTAAAATAGCTGTTTTCTATGTGAATAGATGTTAAAATGTAATTTATTCCTGTGATTAAAGCTGGATTTTCAGCATCATTACTCCAGTCTTCAGTGTCACGTGATCCTTCAGAAATATTTCTAGTATACTGATTTGCTGCTCAAGAAATACTTCTATTTAGTATCAATGTTGAAAACAGCTGTGCTGGGGTGCGTTTCCCAAAACCAACTATGGTCGCAAGTTCCGTCGTTACCAATAGAGTTCAATGGAACTTACCACCATAGTTAGCTAACGATAGCAGCCCAAACTGTTTTAAATATTTATAGTAATAAAAATTAGACAATGAATACTTTCAAAATATTACAGTTTTTTGTGCATTTTTGATCAAATAAATGCAGCCTTGGTGAGCAGAAAAGGTTTCATTAAAAACCATTGCAATTGTAATTATTTCAGTCTTTTGATCTTTTGAAACCTATAGCTTTATATATAAAATGTTTCAAAAGTTTAAAAAGATCAAAAGTTTGCAACACACACACACACACACACACACACACACTCTCTCTCTCACACACACACACACATGTTT
>NW_015647039.1:282098-293611 GCF_001515625.1 Sinocyclocheilus rhinocerous
ACACACACACACACACACACACACACAGTCTGGTCAGCTATCCTTGTGGGGACTCTCCATAGGCGTAATGGTTTTTATATTCTATTGCCCTACACCAACCCTAGCCCTAAACCTACCCCTCACAGGAAACTTTCTGCATTTTTAGATTTTCAAAAAACTTCATTATGTGTGATTTATTAGCTTGTTTACCCGTGGGGACCTCAATTTAGGTCCCCACCGTGACACGAGTCCCCACGAGTCTGTGTGTATTCAGGTTTAAGTCCCCACCAGAATAGAAAAGCAGGTACACACACACACACACACACTCTCTCTCTCTCTCTCTCTCTCTCACACACACTCAGACACACACACACACAGATTTAGTACATATGAAATTTGTAGAATGAAGTTATATGATTTTTGAATTGATAATACACTTACAAATAAAATCCCCGCCTTCACATCACATTGGGTGCGGGCCGCTGTTAAACAGGCTGAGTGCTATTGCTTAGCTAATTTAGCATTAGTTCTGGATTACTGCTTTCTCTTGATATTAATCTCATAAATCAAAACTTCACCTTCAGGAGAAAAAGGCATACAGGAAAAAATAAACTCTAACATGTTCATAACAGCGTAGAGGTTTGCAAGTTCCATATAAGTTGCATTGTTTTTTTTTTCTGGCATGTAGCGTAATTTATTCTGTTAACCAGAATAATAATAAATAAATAAATAAATAAATTTTAAAAAATGTCCTTTTTCCTCTCTGTTTTTTTTTTTTTTTTTTCTACTGAATGTGGGTGCGGGCCGCTGTTAAACAGGCTGAGTGCTATTGCTTAGCTAATTTAGCATTAGTTCTGGATTACTGCTTTCTCTTGATATTAATCTCATAAATCAAAACTTCACCTTCAGGCAGGAGAAAAATACACGAAAAAATAAACTCTAACATGTTCATAACAGCGTAGAGGTTTGCAAGTTCCATATAAATTGCATTGTTTTTTTTTTCTGGCATGTAGCGTAATTTATTCTGTTAACCAGAATAATAATAAATAAATAAATAAATACATTTAAAAAAATGTCCTTTTTCCTCTCTGTTTTTTTGTTTTTTTTGCTATTGAATGTGAACAATAAACATTTGGAGGACACCAGATTAACCAGAGACAAAACATACACAAAATGAAGAGCGGAAGATTATTAAAAAAATAATAAATAAACACAAATAAAAAAACAGTGTCTTTTGTGTGGCAAGGTCTCTCAGTACGCGGCACATCAGCTGTTGAGAATGAATTCAGTCACACTCATTTGAGCTTGTTTAACTAGACCTTCTGTGAGGTTCTTCATAATCCTAACAATATGAGCTCAGAAAACCACTTTGAATAAAGTATGTAAACATTCTAAAAAAACATTCAAAAATAATATTTTTTTACATTGATGATAAGAAGAACCACGGGTTTCATTCGAATTACAAAAAGTGGTTTTCACATGTACTTTTATTTAGAGTGGAGCAAGGAAGTAATAGAGCAAGGAAGGATAGAAGTTACACAGTTACAAAAGGACAAATTTGTGGGGAAAAAGACAACATTAGTGATTGAGACCCATTTGACTTGTGGCCCATTTACTGCAAGCATCTACCCAAGGAAAGGAATGATCACATTTAAAAGAGAGAAAGGTCTTTGGGCATCTTCTTTGATGATAGTACTACTCCCAATCCCACTCCTTACACCTAATGCACAATATGGCAAGGCTAAATCAGAAAAGGGTGTGATTGCATCTTCTGCATGATGGGGAAAACCAAGCACACACTTTTCAATCACACTAAAAATGCAGATAAGCTAACCTAAGCCATAAATCTAGATGAAAAATGACACCAGCCCACATTCAGAGCCAGTAGTGCAAGACACTGCATTCTGGTTAAAGTCCGTTGGGATGCGCTCGGTGGAAGGTGTGAAATTATTAAATTATTAGAGGCATGATTTTCCGAAAAGGAAAGAAGGGCAAATCCTCAAAGATCCAATGAGTGAAACATGTCTTTGCTTGTAAAATTGGAGGAAAAGAAAAGCAGCCTCTCAAGGACGGTTCCAGACGTCTCGTTTGAAGATACGTTTGCATTCTTCAGATTTCTCGTGAAACCCGGAGCCTGAGATTTCTGTTTTGAATTCTCTCTTCTGTCTAACTCTAAACAAAACTGAGACTCAGTTGTCCCATAACAAGGTCAGGAGAAAAAAAAAAATATATATATATGTGATTGTCTGCCAAACAACCGGGCAAGACTTTTCAAACACTAAATATGTTTGTAAGAAAATCTAGGTCTGTGAGAATAAAAAAAAAAACACTTTTTTAAAAAGTAAAATAGTAATAACTTATTTTCCCTGAAAACATGTAAGTGCACACATTTTACTATATATATATATATATATATATATAGTAAAATGTGTATATATATATATATATATTAAAAACACACACACATACACACACATTCATTTATTATATTTAATTCATAAATATTATAACGTTTTCTTGGAGAGTTGCACCACATGACATTTTACAGCCTGAGTGAACTGTGCATTGTCATACAAAGGTCAAATTGAGTGATATTTTAAGAGACTAATGGACTTTGACCTACGGTCATGGTGGTCTGCTGGGCACCTCTCTATGATCATTTCCTTTTTTCTTTTTTTTTTCTTTTCCCCAGCATGTTGGTTGGACTACATGACACTTGGTCACACCAAATGTTTATTAAAAAAATAATGCCAAACTTCTTAACGCCTTCCCCCTCGTGATATTAGGACAGTTGTACCACCCTGACATTTTACATATACAAAATAATATATAATTAATTTTATAAATAATAACGTGCAAAATAAATAAATAAATACATACATACATATATAAGTAATTTTAATGAAGACTTTTTTCTCATGATATCAGGACAGTTGTACCACCCTGAAATTATATACATATTTTTTGTCTTTATACCCCCACGCAATTAATTAATTTAAATACAGAAATTAAAAACATACCCATCAAAAAAGAGGATTTTTAAGTCACTGTATTTATTAACTTTTTTACAAGCAACCAATTCCTTTTGGAGCGATCTCAAAAGTGTGCAATTGTCTAATATGGCATTTACGCTATAGATGATTTGCTCAGAAATTTCTGCGGCACCAACAAGCAAAAATGGCAAATTTTAAATCACATTCTTCCAGAGGGTCCTATCGCATAAGTATTATAGACCTCCTTGGTCATGTTAGCTTTATTGAGAAAGTCATTGAATAAAACGAATTGGGTATTTTACACTTAATGCCAATATTATTCAAGACAATTCCATCAGGGAGGAGTTAGACTAGGAACAATAGTGTGAAAATGAGAGGACTCCAGTGCCAGATTTTCAAAATAGATCTATAATGACTCATACAGCAGTTGGTGGCTAAGCAGGACTTAGGAGACATCACAACTCAACTAGCACAGAACAGCCAAAAGATCTCAGCGAGGTGAGAAGACACGACCTCTAATCCTCTTTCTGTGACCGTGTCAGATGATTCGCACATTTCTCCGAGCTGGAATCCCACTCGTGTTTGATGCTGTCTGCAGTCGCGGTTTGGATAATGAGGATGGGCTAGAACAGCCAGCCATGGCCACAGACCATTTAGTCCATCAAATCAAGTGAGCGCGAGCGCTGCCAAATCACACCCACCCAATTGAGCATCAGCTGCACTTGGACAATTGGTGGAAAAATGTATGTTGTGATGAAAACGGAGGGTTTGATGTGGAAACGCATTATTCTAATAGAAGAACGTGGCATTACATCATTTAATTAAGCTGGTTCTTGGAACGGCAGTCTTTTTAAACAATCATATGCTGATCTATCTATAACCCTCATCGTAAAATGAGAGGCAAATGATTGATTGCTCTAGAATGCTGTTGACGCCCAAGAGCCAAGTTCAAGTTGGTAAATTAGACACTGGGTTTTCAGATAGGGGCCACCTGGTAGTCTGTGGAAAATTGAACAAAAAATAAAAGATTTTACAGTAGGACTATCATATGTCCTATATGATATAATCAGGGGTGCCGTAATGGGCGGGGGTTGTGGTTTAGGATGATTCCAAGGGCCAGACGAGGTAATATTATGTAATAATTATAACATTTTATCGATTTGGTTTGAATTCATTACAACAGCATGTGTAATACTGCATTTAATATAGTGTAAATGAGTCTTTGTGCATGAAAACATAGTAGCGTTCATATTTTAGGAAGGGAGTTATCATATTTGGAGGTTATACTTATTTTATTTTACCTTTTTACGCAGCATATCTTTAAACTTCTCAAACACACACAATTTGTCACAAGTAGAGTCACATTTACCACTGTTCAGCAAATTTTTGCAGTTAAATAAGAGTCATTTTAAAAGCAATCCATGCATTCGGTGATTTAGTTTGAGTGCTAAATATTTCCCAATGCATATTTCGCGCTGGGTTCAAGTTGGTCTCGCAAGGAAGTGTTATTATGGATTATGGACTGGTATTTTGTCCGGAAGCAATGGTTTCAAGTTAAAAACGTCTTGACGATGGACTTGTTTCTTACAAACACGCAGCTTTTTGCTTCACAAGACATTAACTGATGGTCTGGAGTGGTGTGGATTACTTGTGGATTATTGTGATGTTTTTATCAGCTGTTTGGACTCTCATTCTGACGGCACCCATTCACTGCAGAGGATCCATTGGTGAGCAAATGATGTAATGCTACATTTCTCCAAATCTGATGAAGAAAGAAACTCATCTACATCTTGGATGGCTTGAGGGTGAGTACATTTTGAGCTCATTTTCATTTTTGGATTAACTATGCTTTAAAAGCCCCATTCACACCAAGAACGATAACTATATTAACTATATTAGCATCCACACCAACGGACGATAACATTCTGTATATTACAAGTGTGCTCTGCCACTTTAAATGCTCAAGCTCATTAGAATTGGGTGGATTCAGATTGGCTGTCAATGTTTTTATCGTTCAGCAGCTGAAAAAAGAAAAGAAAATCATTCTGAAAGGGATTCCAATGATGCCATTCCTCTATGCCATTATAGTTGTGGTGTGGACTTCAGTATTCTCATAGAATTAGAAAGATTAATAAATCTTTACAGTTCTAGTTACAGTTATCATCCTTGGTGTGAAAGGGCCTTAGGAGTAATCACACAAGCACTAATTACAGATTTCAAAACCGTTTGGGACCAGACATCTGCATAACGAGACAACAGCAGCAACATTTCCTGTAAAAGTCCCTCATCTTTACCTTAAGCGGTGACAATTCGGCGTTTTAACGCTGCTGGGAAGCTCGGTTTCACACTGGTCTAGCGAGGCTTGTTAAGTTGCCGCTGGATGCCCGCTTTGAGCTTAATGAGGTGTACGGATCCCCGGCCTGCAGGATTTCACCTCATCACCAACACCACGGTTCCCATTTAGGACCCTCGGTCTCGGATCGGAAGGCTTTCAAGAACGGAGCTCACAGCTGAGTGAAAGAATCAAAAGTGGTGAGGCTTGTAAGAGCGTTCACCTGGCTTGACGCCTAACACTTACCACGGCCAGCCACACACACAATCCCAGGCCATTGCTCCGGCAAAGAAACCGGCTTCATCAGAACTCTCCACATCTCTTGGCCCAGAGCACCTTTCGGCCGAGCTGGGATTGGACAAGGTTCATTACCCCTCTTTGATGTATTTCTTCTTTCAATTTTACAGCCCTGCACCTTTTCCCTCGTCAGGATCAACTCTGAGCACAGATAAAGACCAACCCTTCACACGTCTGTTGTGGACGGGGAGGGAAAAAAGGCTTCGGGCCTTGGTTTTTCTTTTAAGGCCGACCGTGAATATCATGTGAAGATGAGAGGGCATCATGGGAAGGCAATTCTTTCAATTCATCGGGCGAATTCGTATTCCTCATGGCGACTAACAAGGTGCTGCTTTGAGAAGGCTAAATGTGCCGCCGGATCTCTGAAAACAATCTGTTTGAAGTGTTCTTGCTAAAATGGACTAAAGCAAGTGCCAAATGACCTCAAACAAGCTGGAGCCGGAGTCATCACGTGGGATAATGCGCACCGTCGGCGCTAAGTCGCTGGGGTATATTTGAAGCAATAGCCAAAAATACATTGTATGGGTCAAAATGATTGATTTTTCTTTTATGCCAAAATCTCACAGTTGTCATGGGGAATATTTGAGATATTAACAACATCTAATTTTTAAATTTTTCTATCCTACAGGAACAAAGAACTGTTTTGCAGTCCCACTATAAGTCAAGCTGGGTAAAACGGTTGGAAATCCGCCTGCATCATCTAGCATTGAGCCGAGCGGTGAGGACGTAGGAGGGCTGTATTTGTGGCGGCTCATCTAACAAGGTCACGATGTTTTGGTTAAGGACAGACAAAATTAATATGTGACTGCGCTAGGAAGGCCACATTTAATTTCACAGGTCCTGCCTTCCCCTTTCTCCATCTGTGAGAGAGGGGCCAAACCGTGGCCTGATGAGGGCACAGCCATCACGGTTGCCTTAGCAACAATTAACTGCTTCGCCTCTGTCAAAATGGCACTGTTTTTGTTCTTTTTTTGTTCCACATCTCTCGTTCTCTGGCTCTGATACACTCAATTTCATTTCTGCCAATAACTGCTAATCCTCCTGCCAGAACCACAATCATGCGGTTTCATCTCCAGCATGGGCCGCACTTTCCTCTCACTGAAGGGATGGTGCAGCATTCACGCTGACCTGTTGTTTTGCTGCCACAGTGGCAGCTAATGGTTCTTTTTGCTTTACAACATATCCAAGAGGCTACAGGAACATGAAGTATACTTTAAGCGGCTTAAATAAACAAGTTATTTTATTTGATTTGTTTGTTTCTTATTTTGTTTTGCTTCTTTTTTTATGTCATTTTGTTAATTTCATTTTTTGTTTTGTTTTGTTGTTTATTTTATTTCATTTTGTTTCATTGTTTTATTTTGTTGTATTACATTTTATTTTGTTTTGTTATTTATTTTATACAGGATATATTTTTTGTTTGTTTTGGTTGTTTCTTTTGTTTTATTTCATTTTGATTTGTTGATGTATTTTTTTATGTTGTTTCTTATTTTGTTTTGTTTTGTTGCATTGCATTTTATTTTGTTATTTATTTTATTTCATTTTTTTTATTTTGTTTGGTTGTTTATTTAACTTAAGTTGTTTTGATTTTTTTTGTTTTATTTTGTTTGGTTTGGTTTGCTTTACTGCATTTTATTTCATTTTGTTTTATTTCATTCTCAAGATGATGCACACTTTTAGGCATGACAGGTCTTGTATGCAAATTAATAATGAGCGTTCTACGTGCTAATTCGTAAAACAACAAAATCAAATACAGTAACGTTAACATGAATAGCACTAAACAATAAATCACTATTACATCTAACAATATTTCTAGCGACTGCATGTTTTCATTCATGTTTCATTCAATTATTTATTTTAATAAATTAAAATTACAGTTACTGTGCAACATGAAACAGTGCAAATGTTTAATGTATTTACATCAACAACTGAAGATGCCACCTAAATAAATAAATAAATAAATAAATATATATATATATATATTTTTTTTTTCATTGTATTGTTTGGATTGTGTACATTATTTTTACATTGGCTCCAAAAAAGTATCATATTAAGATAACATAAGCACACTTCTCAAGCAAAACAAAGTTTTGAAATGCTTCGGTTTGAAACAATAAAACGACAGATATACTGATCAAAAGGAAGACAAACAGTATTTGGACACTTTCTGTTTGTCAACTGTTAGTGGAACATGTTCATAGTTAATATGATAAACTAGACCTGTAGATACTCCGCTACATCTATACATAGACAAACGCAATGATCCAGATTCCCTCCACTGACTAACACCTCTTTGTTTATGGGCTGGGCTGTCATGTGACATTTTTCCCTCATTACACTGCTTTGACTACATCCCACTGTGGATTCTAAAAGAGATTAACATCCATTAAAAACTCCACGGTGGACTGACCGCAGAGACCTTCTCACAACAACACAGGCTAAGTGCAATTAAAGCTCTTCGACAGTCTTTGTCTAAAATTCGACATGGTGACTGCGATCCTATTGTTTTCCTGGGTTTGACGGAGGATACGGCTTAGCACAAGTGGAGCTTAAAATTCCATTTGTCTAGGAAATGAATCAGACCTCGGGTCTTAATGCAGTTGTGCTCCTTCAGAGCCAAGAGGAAGCTGGCAGAACCTGAAGGAATGTGTGAGAACAGGTCTACAGGAAGGAGTTGATCTGCATTTGTCTCGGTGAATTAAGACAATGAGGGCATAATGAGGGCATAGAAGGACATGAGACATGATGATTGGCTCATTTTTAGGCAGATATTGAGGCAACAAACTGCACATTTGTTTGCCTTCGCCATAGTATGATGTATTGTTTTGGACAAGAACTAGTCACGACTGTTTTCCAAACACGGTCACATCTCCGTCATTTGAACCATGTAGGTTCAACAATATAGGGCCATTGTTAATGATTTGCAAATTATAATATACACGTCACAATGTATTCTTTCAGGCTGCTTCTGCGTGCTTGGTTTTGACTAATCTGGCAGATTACAGCAATCTGGCATATACTTTACAGCGACTGTACAATGTCACTCCACCATTGAGATCCAAACAGCAGAACTGGCTCTTTAAAATGACGAAAGCGGTCTTGACTACCTCACATCTAGATACACGTCTTCATCATTTGATGAATTACAGCTGCTATGATCATTAGAACATAAACACAAACATCTCATTTTATTAAAATTCTGCTTTTAATTGCCTTCTAAATTACTGCCAGCTTTCCGCGGGTGGTAATACCGAAATGCTAATTGCTCCAATAAAACAACACTGACTTTTTATTTTTATTTGGTGCATTCTATAACCCTCATTTGCATATAGAGGACAGCAATGATAATGAAATAATTGACATATGCCTGGTACAGCGTTAAAATGGTGCATTAATGTGTCTGGTTGAATGAGTTGTTGGATAGTGAATAATACAGCTTAGTTGGAAAAAAATGGGAATATGTATACTGCGTGTGAATAGTATTTCTACAATAAACATATCAAAGTTTTCATATCAACTTTCTAATGATAGCTATAGTAGGTTTCTATTAAAATTCGATGTTGTAAAATAAACATTTAAACATGGCTGTCATAACATCACAGATTTACTTAAATTTACTAATTTACTAGAGAAATGTTGACAAAATGTTAATTGCTGCAGTCTATTTATTTATTTTATTTGAATTATTGGCCCCACTTTATATTAAGTGGCCTTAACTACTATGTACTTACATAAAAAATTAAGTACAATGTACTTATTGTGTTCATATTGTATTGCAAAACACTTTTGCTGCTATTAAGGTAGGATACGGGTAAGGTTAGGGACAGGTTTGTTGATATGAGTAGGTTTAAGGGTGGGTTAAGGTGTAAGGGATGGGTCAACTGTGTAATTATAAATGTAATTACAGAAATTAATTACAGATGTAATTACATGCAGGTATTTTTAAAATATAAGTACAATGTAAAAACATGTATGTACACAATAAGTGTATTGTACCAAATTATTAATTTAAATGTAAGTACATAGTTGTTAAGGCCACTTAATATAAAGTGGGTCTGAATTATTTATTGCAAAATCTGCACCTCTTATATTAATTTCATTATGATCCTTACTCCGTGAAGTCAAGCAGCAGAAGTTAAGTGAAAGTGTGCAAATACTACTGGCCCATTTTGGGGTGCACTAAATATGCAAGACTAGTGGGGCAAAAAAATGGGGGCATAAACTAAGGGTATACCCACTTCTCTAGGCACCACTACACCACTGAATGTAGCAAAGTAATAATACTTCGTTACAATACTTAAATATTTGTTTGGGAGAATCACTTTACTTGAGTTTTTATATTTCTGTCAACTTTCACTTTTACCCCACTACATTTCCTAATTAAATTGTATACTTTTATGCCGATACATATATTCATTACTACTCAATAAAGTCAGAAGAACACAGACAGCAAGAAAGCAGGTTTGACGAATCAGTGGTCTGGCGCTTGCAAATTAGACTCCTAAAAAACACCTTTGCTCATGTGCAAACAAGTACTCGCTTGATTTCATTCCCCACTCAATTTGAGGCTGGGGTGTGTGATATACAGTATATCATCTGCAGTGGCGTAGCGAGTCAGCCCCGGGCCCATATGCAAAAAAAAAATTGTATGGGCCCCCCCCCAAACGTTATGGGCCCCAACCATAGACTGTAAAAAAAGATGGACGACGCGTCTCCTATTCCTTCCACTACAGAAAAGAGAAGCCAAAGCATCTCAGTATGGACGCTGCCATTTTGAGTAAATGACGTCATTTGGAGCCCGAGTCTGCGCAGTAGAGATTTGTTTGGAGCCAGAGTCTGCGCAGTAGTGTCGTGAGGTGGAGCCGCGGTATCAAAGTCCCACCCAAACTCCCGCAGACCCAATCAACCATAACGACACGCCCCGTTCTTATAGCATCAAATTACTAGCTAAAATCAAACTTATCACAAAAACAAACAATTTAACATATATCAGCGTGATAACTACCTTAAATGACCAAAACAATCTTTCGGAAAATTGTATTGGAAGCGTAATTTATTTATTTTTTTTGACTCAAGTCCCATTCGCTTACATGGAGAGGCCAGGTTTATGACCTGTACTGCAGCCAGCCACCAGTGGGCGATCAAAGAGCCCGCAGCTTCACTTTTCAGGATGTGTGAGGCACACCCGGCTCCAACTCGGTTAACTTAACTTAGGCCCTATTGTTGATTTTTCTGAAGTAAATAATGTTATGTGAATCGTGACTGTTCACAAGCTGTTTTATTTATGGTATAGGCTAATGCTTGGAAATGATGTTTAAAGTTTTCAAGTCCATTCATTATTTGTAGCACGCAAGCCACTCAATAATCGCAGCTTTGTGCTTTGTTACTACAAAGTCTAAGCCTTCTGTCAATTTTATGATAAAAAACAAACAATAAACGTCTTTTTGTACTCTTTAATTTGTAGTGAGATAATTTGCTTCAGTTCTAGCTGCATATGATCAATATGCATCAATGATATTTTCCTCTTTAATATTTGCAGCACGAAATAAACATGAATATTTGAATGCATGAAATAAATCAGAACAATTTAATACAAACGAATATTAACTTCACGCAATATAACAGGATTTTATTATCGCAATTTTGACTTTATTCTTAAAATATTATGATGTTAATCTTATTTAGTTATTTTTCAACGTGGCACAAAAATGCTGCCCTATAGGCTACTGAATGCAAACACAATTTTGGCACAGCGGCCCAAAAAACAAAAAAAACAACAAAAAAGAAAAAGTAGAGAGGGGATATTTGAATTATTTGTTAATAAACTAATGTTTTCTGAGTCAATGTTGCAAAAATGAATTTGACGAACCTGACTCGCCATCTCCTCATTGGACGTGCCTTTAAAGAGAAATGCA
>NW_015647039.1:294005-298337 GCF_001515625.1 Sinocyclocheilus rhinocerous
AGGCCACGGTGGAGCCGGAGCGACAGAGGACTGAGGTGGAGTCGAGGGTATGAAGGAGCCTGACGGAGCCAGAGGGACGGAGGGACAAGGCGAAGCCAGAGGAGTGGAGTCCCGAGGCGCAGGATGGTCGACGCCAGACCAAGGCGGAGCCGGAGGGACGAGGGAGCCTGGCGAAGCTTGTGGACTGCCAGGCCACGACGGAGAGGTGGGAGCTAGGAGCCATGGTGGAGCCGACGGGTCAACGGGCCGAGGGAGGGGCTGCCAGACGACAGCGGTGGAGGAGGCTGGAGCGGATGGGAGGGCGGGCATTTTTGAGGAGCGGCCACAGGAGGGCGCTTTCTAGGAGCGGGCACTGGAGAGCACTTTCGAGGAACGGGCACTGGAGAATCAGAAGCCCCCTCAGGGCTGGACGAGGGAACCAAGGATGAAGGAGGGCTGGATGGGACCAGCGGAGACGACGGAGAGAGGAGAGGGGGCAGTTCGATCTCCAGATCAGACTCCCAGTCTATGAGATCCCCCTCCTCGTTTTGGCCCTTTTGCCGCGCCATACTCAGCTCACCCTCAGCCGCCTCCGGGCTAAACTCAGGAACGGGAGCCCTTTCAGCCTGCCACATTCCCAGATCCACAATAAGCTCACCCTCAGCCACGGTGCAGGGGACGGAGCTCCTCTCCGCGCTCACACCATCCGTGGCATTCTCCCTCGTGGCAGGTGTTGTTGCCGGCTCACACACCTTGACTGACGTCACGGCCTTTGGCTCCGCGGCAATCCTCAGCTCTGTCTCTCTCTCTAGCGATGGCTCGTCAGTCGCGGCGGGCTCTAGCTCTCCGTCAGTGGTGGGCTCTGGCATGCGCTCCGCGCATCGGGGAGATGGTGGGCTGGGCTCTGGGTCGGGAGTGGCACTGGCGGTTAATTCCTGGGAACCGGCGGGGAACGGAGATCCATTTCTCGCCATTGTGTCCACTCCACAAAGGTGGCGAATTCAGCTCGAGGGTCATCTTCGGACGACGGCGCTCTGCACGCAGTGTTGAGGCTGGCGTCATAGAATGTGCAGAGCGCGTCATCCGGATAGTTGGTGAGATGGGCCACAGCCAGAAACAGTCTGGTATGACCCTCGAGCTAATTTTCCCCCTGCTCCAGCAGGAGGAGGATGAATTCGGGGCGAAGGAGGGGATCCATAGGGCACACAACGGAAACAAAAAAACGGAGTAAAAAGAGAAACAAAACAGAGGGTACACACGGAGGTAAGTGTATCGGTCAGGTCTTCTGTCACAATTCACTCGGGGAGCAAGGAACGAGGAAACGAGGAGTCAAAGGGAGGGCCGGAGACCTGCAGAGTTTTATTCCAACCCTGCTCCAGCACACATACCATGTAGTTTTCAAATAAGCCTGAAGGACTTGATTAGTTGGATCAGGATTAATCTAAACTCTGCAGGGCTCCGGCAGTTTGACACCCCTGATATCTCTATTCAACGTTTTATGTTTAAAACAAAGCATTATTTATGCATTTGTAACTGCAGAATAAATGCATCCATGTCCCTTCTGAGCTACAATTAACTGTGTAAATACATCTAAATGCCACTTCAAATGCAGATTCCAGAAATGTTTTCTTATGTTGGAATGAAATAGACTAAGTACAGGATTAAGTGCCTTTTATGAGTTAAAACTGAACACTATCTTGCTGTTCAAACTGTGTATAAACCTTTATATATATATATATATATATGATATCGATATTTTTTACCCAGCCCTAATATATATGCTCCTTTTCCATTTTGCATTTACTTGTACTTTTACTTTCAATAATTAAGTACATTTAATATTTTAAAAAATCATACTTCGGTAGGCTACAATAAATATCACATACTTTAAAACTTCTACTCATGTAATATTCTAAACGATGACTTTAACTTCAAAGTCATTTTCTGGTAAGATATCTATACTTTTACTTAAGTGTGGCTTTCAGGTACTTCATCCACCACTGGATGTTCATTCATGTTTATTCTTTGATTTAACTAATAACTAGTAGTACTAAAGCGGAAGTAATGATCGGTTCACGTGCGATACGTGCTGCCGGTTGAACTGAGGTAATCAGTCATGTCACATTAAAGAGCGCCAAAATGCATTTATTGGTCGAATTTCACGATAAAACGACAGATTTTGAAAGCGGAGACTTCATTTGTTATAAAAAGTTACAAAACAGAAAGCCTACCGCCATTATTGGATGTGTGGTAGGCTGCAAATAATGTATAGTTTTATTTGCTCATGAACTGAAAACAGCATAGATCTGGACAGGGATAATTTTTCAAGCTTAACCAATGGCAAGAATGCAGAGGTTATTGTGGATGAGGTCATTTGTAAGTCCAAAGTTTTTAACATTTGTGGTCCCAAAATGCATCTGGAGACTTCAGCCAAACTTAAGAGGGATATCATGAGGAATTAAAGTTGTTTCACACTATGAAAACATACTGTAACATCCAAAACTCAAATATCCTTCCTGGTAAAAAAAAAAAAGTTTGACATTTTATCACTTATTGACATTTAAACATTTTCAAGTGTCCTAATACATTTGGCGCCATTGTACATCATATGTGGGGAATGCAACATTTCTTGGAATGTAGCATAGAGACAGCTATTGCTCAAATGTCTGGTATGTGCAGACATCTGCCATGAAGAGGGCAGGAATTTGAGCAGGCCGGCGCTTCGCCCACCCCAGCAATTTGGTGCTGTGATGGGCGTTCAGAAAAAAAAGGATGGTCCAGTTCCTGTGGGAGTGGGTGGGCTTGAGGGGCATGCTGGAAATCCGAGTAAACAGCGTCTGTCTTTTGCCTCCCGCACCAAGTGCAAGGTTGACTGGGAGATTTATAGTTGTCAGGGTTTGTGCAAGAAGCCTTGGAATATGTTCCAATTTCGGCTTCCCAATCAAACCCAGTTAATGTAATAGCCCCATCTCAGGACCGCCCGCACCCACCTACCAATCCCCGACCCCCTCCACCCAAAACAAAATCAGTGGCTGCAGCCAGCTCAGCGGACCGCAGGTGCACGTTCGACTATAACTCTCATTTTCAGCAAGGGCGCCTGCGAGTGAGTGAAGAATGGAATCATGGGAAACAGCGGTGGCTCTCATAAACATTTTACAAGGATGATTGCGTACTGGTTAGACTGGAGAAATCTCCAGCCACGGTGAAATCAATCACAGACGGACACCCTCTATCGTAACCGCAAACAATGCTCTACTCGGAGCGTGTGTATTTTGGTGTGTTTAATGCAGGCAATGTTGCGTACTATTTGTGTCAGTGCATTTGTGGTGCAATCAAACAGATGCTTTACGCATTTTAGGTTACTGTGCTGAATTAGGGTTGGTTTCCAAATATAGTATTGTTTTTCCTGATGAATGTATTTGGAAACAGATACACAAAGTGATTTTCTTCAAAGGTTTTGTAACTGTCTATGAGGACATTAGCCTATTCAGCTTAGATAATAAAACACCCCTGCTGAAAAGTAGCTTAAACCAGCCTATCATGAATAAGCTGGTTAAACTGGTCTCTTTGATGGTTTTAGAATGGTTTTGGACAAGTTTAAGGTGGAGACACTGAGCAGACCAGATTAACACCAGTTTGCCACAAGGTGAAAGCAGGTTTAAAATATCTGTAAAAAAATGTAAATAAAGCCCATATTTGGTCTATCAGTGAAAATTGTAAATGGTTTGGTTCATCATACACATTAAATACTTATTTAGGCTATATACACATACAGTAAAATGATTAGCATCATGTTTCAAGCATTAGGATTTGTGCTGCGCTTCATGCAGTGTTTAACACTTGCGTTATGTTAGCAGTTGTTCAACTGTTAAAGGTGATGTTGTCTAGCTACTAAATTATAGAGGTTTAATGCTATAAATATAAAACAGATAAAACAATTTACCATGTTATACCCACCTGTCTCTGCAAAAGTTTCAACAAACTTTCTGAGTTGAATGGAACATAGTATTAGTGCATTATATGCTAATGAGTGAAGAAATCATTATTATCATACTCAGCTTGTGCTGGATTGGTTCCGGCTTTGTTCTCAAACAAGGCTGTCAGAGATATAAAGTAAGAATATCCCACAACCTGACTTTGAAGAAAACACAGCAGGAGGCCACTTGTTTCTTGCATGTCATTCAGGGAACAAATGTAGTCAATCTACCATGCCAATCTTATGTCAAAACAAATTACAGGCTGTTTCACGGTGGTAATTTAGTTAAGGTCAAAAACATTCTAGGTAAGATTACAAGAAAAAAAAAATTCAATAAAGTTTAAGGTACTCCACATTTTTTATGTATGTTGTGACGG
>NW_015647039.1:298879-299839 GCF_001515625.1 Sinocyclocheilus rhinocerous
GAAAGCAGGTTTAAAATATCTGTAAAAAAATGTAAATAAAGCCCATATTTGGTCTATCAGTGAAAATTGTAAATGGTTTGGTTCATCATACACATTAAATACTTATTTAGGCTATATACACATACAGTAAAATGATTAGCATCATGTTTCAAGCATTAGGATTTGTGCTGCGCTTCATGCAGTGTTTAACACTTGCGTTATGTTAGCAGTTGTTCAACTGTTAAAGGTGATGTTGTCTAGCTACTAAATTATAGAGGTTTAATGCTATAAATATAAAACAGATAAAACAATTTACCATGTTATACCCACCTGTCTCTGCAAAAGTTTCAACAAACTTTCTGAGTTGAATGGAACATAGTATATGCTATATGCTAATGAGTGAAGAAATCATTATTATCATACTCAGCTTGTGCTGGATTGGTTCCGGCTTTGTTCTCAAACAAGGCTGTCAGAGATATAAAGTAAGAATATCCCACAACCTGACTTTGAAGAAAACACAGCAGGAGGCAACTTGTTTCTTGCATGTCATTCAGGGAACAAATTTAGTCAATCTAGCATGCCAATCTTGTGTCAAAACAAATTACAGGCTGTTTCACGGTGGCAATTTAGTTAAGGTCAAAAACATTCTAGGTAAGATTACAAGAAAAAAAAAATTAAATAAAGTTTAAGGTACTCCACATTTTTTATGTATGTTGTGACGGAAAAAAAAAAACAGAAGCCTTAATTAAACCTTATACTGACAGTTATTGTTGTGGAAGAAGCAATATGCAACAAATTGTTTTTGGCTACCACTGCCATTGTAGAAATACTCTTTTTCTGGTGTATTTGTCAAAAAATATTAATTTATTCCTGAAACACAACAAATTATACACAAATATATATATATATATATATATACACAACAGTTCGTTCTGGTTCTCAAATCTGATTGGTTGAGAACCGTGAGATATTGTACTGGTA
>NW_015647039.1:299851-300015 GCF_001515625.1 Sinocyclocheilus rhinocerous
TCCGCTTCCAGTATTTCTCACAGCGAGTGTCATGGCGGACACCCAAATCCACTAAAATGTAAAAATAATACTGTTTTTGTGTGATTTGTGTGACTTTTAAGAGAATGTACTTGTTTAGACTTCAAATATGTGGTTTGTTAATAAAGATAACATCGATAACATCT
>NW_015647039.1:303878-304555 GCF_001515625.1 Sinocyclocheilus rhinocerous
TGTCAAAACAAATTACAGGCTGTTTCACGGTGGTAATTTAGTTAAGGTCAAAAACATTCTAGGTAAGATTACAAGAAAAAAAAAATTCAATAAAGTTTAAGGTACTCCACATTTTTTATGTATGTTGTGACGGGAAAAAAAAAACAGAAGCCTTAATTAAACCTTATACTGACAGTTATTGTTGTGGAAGAAGCAATATGCAACATAAATTGTTTTTGGCTACCACTGCCATTGTAGAAATACTCTTTTTCTGGTGTATTTGTCAAAAAATATTAATTTATTCCTCAAACACAACAAATTATACACAAATATATATATATATATATATATACACAACAGTTCGTTCTGGTTCTCAAATCTGATTGGTCGAGAACCATGAGATATTGTACTGGTATCGCTACAGGAACACCCTTTTACCATTTGTATCACTCCGCTTCACGTATTTCTCATAGCGAGTGTCATGGCGGACACCCAAATCCACTCAAATTTAAAAATAATACTGTTTTTGTGTGAAAGAATGCAATTTTAAGAGAATGTACTTGTTTAGACTTCAAATATGTGGTTTGTTAATAAAGATAACGTCTATTTGAAAATTTGCTTCGACGTTTTTGGAGATGTGAGCTCCAGGGCGTCAGCGGCCGCTCAGCCCTCTTGACCCCGCCGAGAGCAGCCTCATC
>NW_015647039.1:305138-315158 GCF_001515625.1 Sinocyclocheilus rhinocerous
GGTTTGTTAATAAAGATAACGTCTATTTGAAAATTTGCTTCGACGTTTTTGGAGATGTGAGCTCCAGGGCGTCAGCGGCCGCTCAGCGCTCATGAACCCACCGAGAGCAGCCTCACCTCGGCCAGATCTTCTGGAATTTGCAGCTGGCTCTGATGACTCTATAGTGGTTAAACATGAGATATAATTTGTTTTGGGTAATTCTAATGGGCAGTCTTTGGTCTCATTAATCTATTATTTGTTCCAGAGCAAATAGTTTTGGCTGAGGGTAAAAAGGAAGTTCTTTTTACTTTCAACAACAGCTTGTAAGACACAGTTAACAAATGCAGTGAGCAGCGCTGTCATCGGAAATCCCCCTTAACAGATGAAAGGAGAGTACGACAAAGATATTGCTTTCCTCAGCGGACATTCAAACAAATGTTTTATTGTGAATATGAGATTGAGCTGAAAAATTAATGCTGTATCAGATGCATGTAATCACACTCGCTCAGTCAATCCCTATTGCATAATACTCTACATATAATACAGAGAGCTTTTAATACAGTGATACAATAAGCTTTTAATGAAGCAACTCAATGTTTCTTCGGTACTAGTTCTATAGTGACGTTTTTGAATTAGTATTAGAGGCTTGAACTCAGCTGTTAAACTGTCAAATTGAGATTTTAATCTGTGGCGGAAGGAAGTAGTTCTGCACAAAAGGGTTTTTAAAGACACTCAGTTGTTGTTTTTCTTATTTACACACTCGTGGCGTCGAACTGTTGTATAAATGCAACAATATCACACTCGCAGACGTGAGATATGGCTGTATATCGGCACGCTGTGATTACCTGCAGCCTCGTGCCTACGGCCGAATCACAGCCGTATCTCACGTCTACTCGTGTGATATCGCTCAAATATATATATATATATATATATATATACAGTATATATATACACATATATATTCTTTTGCTACTGGACAAAACAGTAGCCCTGAACGTTGTACTGACACCTACTGGTGTGGATGTAGCATCACACAAAGGCAAACGTTTTCAGTTACCAGTCCTATAGTAGAAATGCCTATAAATGTAAATAACATAGTTTTTACTTATATTTTGATGGACAAAAGTACAAAGGACTTGAATCTTATACTGACACCTACTTGTGTGAAAGAAGCATCACGCAAAATCAATGTTTTTCACACAAATGTTTTTGGCTACTTGTGCCATTGTAGAAATACTCTTTTGCAAGCATATCTGTCACCCATGACTAATATATTCAGCAGCTACAAGTAATTTTCTGATTTTTCTATCATTCTTGATAAAAAACATGCCGTATTGACAACTACTGGTGTGGATGTAGCATCACACAAAAGGCAAAAGTTTTCAATTACAAATGTCATTGCAGAAATGCACTATTTCAAACATTATCAAAAGTCTTTTTTTTATAAATAATTCTTATATTAAGATTTTTTTTTTTTAATATCCCTTTGAATTTTCACAACTTAAAATTTGTTTTAAATATGTTTTATTTTTTACTACAGTTCTGTTTTTTAAAGACTTGACCTGACTTGACGCATTGTCTTGAGCTCTCCAGAGATAGTCAAAAACCCGCACAGTGTGGCAGTATGTATGCGAAGAGAGAGGAAGATAGGGAGATGGTGTCCTTTGGGAGCAGGCAAAGGTTGTGAGCACAGTGGAGACAGACAGACAGTAGGTGACAAAAAATTTATGATGCAGCAGAGCTCCAGGCACAAAGGTCCCTGACAGGTGAGACCATATTATAGATGAGCTGTGCATGATGATGTCGGCAGGTGTCTGCCAACTGGATTTTTTTAAAGATAGCAGTAAATTATTTATAAACACAAGCATAAGTATATGAGAAGAGGACTCATGGTTATACTGTAAAATAACATGTTTGTGTTTGCCATTGTCATGATTTTTCTTTTTATCTGAAGTCACTTGAACACGCACACACGCGCACAAAATAAATTATGTAAAAATAAGCAAATAGCTATTTAGGCATTCTTTTAGGCTACTTGCAGATGTTTCCACCTAGAAATGCACCAAAAATGTGATACTTTTCTTTCTTGACACTTTTATGTATATAATGATTTGCATTCTGTTTTACAGGCTGCGTCAAACTCTGCATGTGGCCCAAATTCTTACAAACAAATTTAAACGCCTGCATAATGATTGACTGGCATTTGTTGCCATGACATTTATGTGTTATGTATGTTTCTTGTACATTCTGAATTCTTGCTTTCGCCTGCCAATTTCATTTCTCACCATTCTATTTCTGAGTATATTGGGTCTGCCTAGTTTTGTTCATTTGCCAGGATTTGTTCTAGAAAATTGGATTTCAATTTGAATTTGTCTAACTTGACTGATGCTATCTTCTCTCAATAAAGTTGCAAATGGATTTTGAACTACAACCTGAATCAGCTACATTACGCCCGAGAAAAAAATTCACAAGTTAACTGATGCCACCAGGTATGAGTTTCCACCATACTATAAAATCAATAACAATGAATGTTGAGTTAAAACGTCTCAGAGATGGTAAGATTTTACTGTGAGTTTTAACATACCCTTGGTCTTCTCATTTTTCTGCTTGCTACGGCTGAAGGTGTTAGCTCAGGGGTGCCCAAACTCGGTCCTGGAGGGCCGGTGTCCTGCAGAGTTTAGCTCCAACCGTTAGCCCCTTTTTTTTTTCGCTTGTACCAGCACCTGGTTGTATAAAACACACCATCTGTGTTTTATTCAGCTGTCTCTGTCTACTTGGAGGGAATGGAGTTGGCGCTTCTGTAGCAAGTACAGTAATTACACAATGCTCCATTAAATACTAGGAATGCGAGAAAGACCCAACACAGATGTTACAGTGAATCTGCAGAAAACTAGTGATGAAATCATACAGGATGACTGGCAGTGGGTGCAAAAAGAAGAGAAAGGACACACTAGGGGTAAGCAGTGTAACCAAAATCTTATATGTAGCATGATTGTAATGGGGATATTTGTAGAGAAATTACAGTAAACATAAAAAAAAAAAAAAAAAAAAAAAAAAAAAAAAAAAAAAAAATTCGACGATTACTGACATACAGTAATAGTATAGATCTATAACATAAATGTTCTTTGCAGACTTTGGTATCTTGCTAAATCTCAGCACGGTTTGAGATATTGTTGAGATCTGACGCTCTACAGGAGACGTGTTTCACACCAAGTTAAAAAAAAAATGCTGAAGCTGAAATCATATTTTCTGACTAGCTTATGTTTCCTCTCAGATATCCCTTCATAAGACCGGTTTCTTGTGTCTCACCTCCTGTTTTGAACTATACTACCCTACGAGCGGGTCAAACTGAGGTTTTAACCCAACCGCAAGGGCAGAATCCCAACCTCTGCTATTGTTAGCATGGCCGATGAACTGGACTTGGAACAGGATGCTGAAAGGCTGCCAAAGTAAACCAGCATGCCATAAACAAATCAGTATTCACCTTAGCACATGCTGCAGTTTGAAGATCTATTGTCAGAATGACTTTTCTTGAAACTTCTCTCTTAAGTGCAGTCATGCAACAAGATTACCACCCAGGCCCTCATTTGAAATGCCTCTCCCATACCTGTAAGACTAGCGGCAGATGCGCGGCTAAGCCTTCAGATTCCAAACACCATCACTGGATTTAATCCAGGGCTGAATCTGCTTTGCTGTTTGTAACTCTGTGGTATTAGGCTCCGTTTTCTATTCGTGCCGAAAAAAATAACACTCGAGAACAATGTGGGCCCAGCCGACAGGATCCAAAAGGAGTGCCGCAGACATTACGGCGAAAAGGAAGCATGAAAATGGGCCGTGGTGAAACAGTGTCTCTTTGGCCATTGATTTTGATCTTCTAAGCCACATGTAAATAAGCATAATCGTAAATATCTCTATTTATCGATATTGTCTTATCTCCAAGCTTTGACGCGGCTTAAAGGGTTAGTTCACCCAAAAATGAAAATTCTGTCATTAATTACTCACCCTCATGTTGTTCAAAACCCGTAAGACCTTCGTTCATCTTCGGAACACAATTTAAGATATTTTTGATGAAATATGAGGGCTCTCTGACCCTCCCATAGACAGCAAGGTAACTACCACGTTCAAGGTCCAGAAAAGTACCAAGATGGTAATTAATGACAGAATTTTCATTTTTGGGTGAACTAACCCTTTAATATTTATATTATGAGTGTTAAACATAACTGAGAAGTGTGAACTGCTTGTTGATTGAAGGGTGGAAATCTCCACACTGGGAAAGTGCGATTCTCAAGCATGTGGAGATTCTCACGTCAGAGCAGGGAAACAATTCTGGTATGTAAAATGCACATTTTCTGCAAGAGAAAAGATGACAGACACATATGTGAGACTGGAACATGCACTGCTTCAATTCTCTACTGCAACACATTAAGGGGTTCAATTTGATGTGTTTGATTTCCCAGATGTAAAGGCCAGATAAAACAAGTTCAAGATGTTAGCTATGGTCTGACCATAGTGTTAGCTATGGTTAGCTATGGTTTAGACAAAACTAATCAAACACTTCTAAACCAGCTAACTAAGCTTGTGTTTTGTTGAAGCATGTTGGAAATAAACTTTGTAGAACAATCTTTCTTTCAGAAGGGACTGGCATTCAATTAGACAAAAAAAAAACAATAACAGGAAATGTCCACAACCATTAAACTCCCTGTATGCACTTGTCTTCAATTTAGTTGATGCAGAACAAGCCTCGTTCTCCAACAGGATATTATCATTTTGGTAAATTTGATCATTTTTTTGTCCATTTTAACCACACATAAGATGCAATGAATGAAAGTGTGGTTTGTTGTCAAAAGTACCCAGAGCCTACTTCTGGATGTAGACAACCTCTGATGAAGGGTTCAGACCCCAGACCACTAATCGCCAATCTCGTTAAATAGGTGCTTCAAAAACTGTGATTTCTACTGTCTTACCTGCAAGCGCAGTTAGTTCTGAAGTAGGTATTGATTTTTTTTTTTTCTTGCAGTGAGTGCAGCTTCTCCCTTGATAATGGATCACAAAGTGTAGGGTTTTCACATCTGTATGGGGCCATTTGACTTCTCTGCTATGTCCTTCAGTCATTCCCTAGGTTATTATGTACAGTTAGAACAAACCATCTTTCAGAGCTCGGACAAAAGACATAACACACCCTCATAACTAGATCTGCATTTATTCAAGTGAATACTGGTGATTGCAAAGCAATACAAAGTTTTTTTTTTCTCTCTTTCTCTCTCTGTCTCTCTCTCTCTCTAGTTAAAATGTTCCAGAAAAGAGAATAAAGCCACAGCGGAACTAATGGACATCAGAAGAAGCCGGTAGACCATTATGTTACATTTCTCAACCAAAAATTGCCCACATGTGACTGAAATTATCAACTAAACGTCAGTATGTTGTGGTTCAAGCTGATTTAATTGCAGACAATTGCTGACAAGTGTATGCGCATGTTGATGCCACTGTGTCGTCATACATAAATTAGGTGTATTTAAGGAAGACTCAAAACCGTCAACAGTCTGCTCAAGCTGAGTTGATGTGTTATGTGTCAGTTTGTGCCCGCCGGTGGTGTTATTCGTGGAATGGAGAAGTATGTGCCCGTGCTTTGATAATACATGCTGCTCTTGCTGATTTAAATCAAGGGTGGCGTGCCATTGTGCGGAAATTCAGGCAAACAGAGGGGCCTTTGTGTGTGTGAGGTGTGTATGTGTGTGACGAGATTAGGCTTGCCAAAGCCCACCATCTAAAATGCTTGCAAATATTGTGCAAGCCGCCATTATAAAACCAACATACTTGGTGAAAAAAAAAGGTGTTTAAAAAGCTAATATTGTAAAAAGATCTAGATATCAGTGGTTTTGGAAGGCAAAGAGTGTGTATGACACCCAAGGTCAGGTGCTTGTCTAGACAGCTTGGTTATAATGGTGTGAAGGAATGATACATGTACAGGTAATAGCATTATATATATATATATATTTTTTTTTTTTCAGAGGTGTGATGTGATGTCACCGAAATAGATGCATGATCAAATTCTGGCCAAATCCAGCCTGTTCCGGCACAAATTATGCCCTATTTTTTTTATTTCCAGGAAAATCCTTACGAATATATTGAAAATATATCAAATATTCAATATTTATCTCCTAGTTCTAGAGTCCAATAGATACACTAAAGAAAGCGGTGGATAACAATATTGATGTCGCTCACACGTTACAGAGATCTAGGAATTCCCTAGTGTGTAGACTGGGGCTGCTATCCGATAACCACGAGCATCGGACATAAACCATTTTCAAATGTCCTGTGCTTGTGAGAGGCATTGGGGTTATCATGACGGCACAAATTATGCCCTGCATACTTCCCCTCCAGGATCAGCTGTACATGTGAATCAACACAGAAGGCAACATTTTCTCAAAAATATAACATTCACAAGAATGATACATTGTTTACTGCAATTGTGATTCCTTTGCTAGTACATTTATGCCTCCCCTGTGCCACATTAATGTGTTTAAATGCACCAATTCACAATATATGCCTTTTTTGCAGTGCAAAGACTACTCTAGAGACAAAGCCTAAAAGCCTACCCCAGACTGTGTGAAATGCAAAAGTAAACTAAATTTATCAAATGTATCTTCCATAAAATGAAATGATGTAACTTTCTGAATTTTTTAAATATTTTTTATGCAAAAAAAAAGTGCATTATTACACTGGTATTCCAATAGGACTGGGTGATAAAGCGGTGCTTATATATATATATATATATATATATATATTGCCAAAGCCCACAAAATTAATGTTGCTTAATTTTTTTTATTTCCAGGAAAATCCTTACGAATATATTGAAAATATATCAAATATTCAATATTTATCTCCTAGTTCTAGAGTCCAATAGATACACTAAAGAAAGCGGTGGATAACAATATTGATGTCGCTCACACGTTACAGAGATCTAGGAATTCCCTAGTGTGTAGACTGGGGCTGCTATCCGATAACCACGAGCATCGGACATAAACCATTTTCAAATGTCCTGTGCTTGTGAGAGGCATTGGGGTTATCATGATGGTGATGGCTATATCAGGAAGAGGAGGGGATCGTTGTACAAATTAATTGAATAATTTATCAAGCGAAGCCATGATTAGTCAGGTCTGAATCAATGGAGTACAGGCAAATGTGCTTGATTAGAAGATCAGGCTGACCTGTAACTAGCAGACAGTCTATGATGAGCCAGTATTCTGTTCTGAGTGTTAATGGCAAAGACTTCAATCAGATTATATCAGCATTGACACTACGACATTTTGTTATTTTGTTCATGGTGTATAGATGAATACACAGACAGACAGAACGATAGACGGAGAGACAGACGAGAATAAAAGAGCGATAGATAGATCGATAGATAGATAGATAGACTTACATACCTACAGACAGATAGCAGAAAACAGTTAACTGACTAGCTAATCTTGCTGAACACCAGCTTGGCCAGGCTGGAAAATCAACTAGAACAGCTTAAACCACATAAGAACAGCAAAACACTTTAGGCTGCACTCTTGAAATCCTCCAGAAAGGCTGCATATAAAAAAATAAAATAAAAAAAAACACACACAGGCCACACAAGCGATAACATATCTCTCCATTTCTGTTACTAGCCTGCAGCCAGGCTTTCTCAGAAAAAAAAGCTACACTTACATGCTAAACCACATCGCTAAACGCAAATCTGTCCCACGCTGCAAAGCTAAAACGATTTTTTAATTTTGTCTTTTTTTTTTTTCCTCGACTCCATGGCTTCTAGCACGTTAACACCATTAGCCACACCGCCAATTGCGCTAGGAAAGACACTTATCAATCCCCTCAGTGCTAGCATCTCGGCAGCTGCGCCAAATGCTATTTTGCTAGCAGGAGGATAGCAAATCCTTCCTGTTTTTTTATTTAAATGTACAGGCCAATGGGTATTTTTAGCCACAGTGTGTGCGGAGGCCATTCTTGTTTCACTTCTCTTGTGCTAGTAGGCCAGGAAGCGGCTAACAGCTGGAACTCGTAACTTCTTTTTAATGGTATTCATTGAGAAAGAACTGTATGGGGCTTGTTTTTATCCATCAGAAGTTGACTGAATGTTGAAAAGTGGTTGTTAAATACTATTAAGCATTAGTGCGCAACCCACCCGCATCGTTTGTGCTACGGGCATGAATGAAAACTCAAACCACGTGGCTTGTAGAGAACTAGTGTGCTACTCTGTTTCTAGGAAAATTAGAATAGATTTTTCAATGGTGGATGATAGAATTATCTAGCGACCAGAATATCATACTTGGTCCCTAAAGTTGAGCTTTTAACCCTAAGATATGTAGCAACATGTTAACATTCACTCACCACTTTAGTAACCACATATAAACACATAGCATTTTAGGGGCAAAGTTTACAGGTATTAAAATATATATGGACTTTTCTGTAGTAAAGTTCATTTTGATATTTTTTTTCCCTAAAAAAATGTTTTCCCCCGTAAAAGTCTAAAATGTCAAAATTATACAAATGTCCTACTGAAGAAAAAAGAAGCCTCATTAAAAGTGACATTTCTAAATGTCTATGAAAAAAATAATAAAATATTGAATTATTAATTTACGTTGTTTTAATTAGTTCACTCATAAATTGATTGTGCATTTATTCATTTAGAATGATTATTTATGTATTTTGTTTAGGTATTAAAATATATATGGACTTTTCTGTAGTAAAGTTCATTTTGATATTTGTTTTTCCTAAAAAAATGTTTTCCCCCGTAAAAGTCTAAAATGTCAAAATTATACAAATGTCCTACCGAAGAAAAAAGAAGCCTCATTAAAAGTGACATTTCTAAATGTCTATGAAAAAAATAATAAAATATTGAATTATTAATTTACGTTGTTTTAATTAGTTCACTCATAAATTGATTGTGCATTTATTCATTTAGAATGATTATTTATGTATTTTGTTTATTTATTTTCCATCTATCTATCTATCTATCTATGAATGAAATAATTAAAACAATCAAATAAATAAAGTATATTTAGATTCTGTATTTATTTATTTATTTATTTATTATAAACACAGTATTTACCATTAATAAACAGACAGGCAATCTAACTACACCAGATTAAGTATTTATCTTAAATATTATATTTCTAAAAATAAATAAATAATAAACATACAATATAACTACACTGACTTTAATAATTTACTTATCACTATTATTTATGTAACTTGTTTTATTATTATGTTCATAAATAAATAAAGCCAATGTAGTTAGATTATATTACTGTATTATTTATTTAGTGTAGTTATTTAAAATATAATATGTTATGTATAATAAGTATTTATACACTATGCCATATATTACCAAAACATCAAATTATTATCAAATTCATTTAACAAAATACATTCTAACAAAACAGATAAACGTTTGCCTGTAAAATAAGGCATGTGGGATGACCTCTAGAAACAACAACAACAACAACAACAACAAAAAGTGGTCCAACTAACATAAATATAAATATAAATATAAAGAAATATAAATATAAATACATATATATATATATATATTAGGGGTTGTGACTTGTGACAAGACACTTTTATCTCCCAAGATGAGACGAGACGAGACACGAGACTGGATTCACGAGAACGAGACGAGATTTGTAGACTTTTTAAAAATAAATCCTCAATGATGAAATATATAGGGAAAATGTGTCTTTTATTCAACTTAAAAGCACAAAATGCAAAAAAGTAGGTGCATTTTGAAATCAACTTGTACTTTATGAAATTAAGCATCTATTATAATACATTTTATGCAGTAATAAACAACGTAAACACTGCAAAATGTTTTGCCACAAACTCAACTGACAGGCAAGTAATTGCACACAAATTATAAATAGTATAAATAAATATAAATAATAAACAACATACATATCCCTTTAAAGTGGAAGTGAAGCAGTCAGTCAAGTTTACATTATTTAGTAAACTGATTTCCACTTTAATAAAAAAATATATAATAAACACGATTAATGTATC
>NW_015647039.1:316996-323219 GCF_001515625.1 Sinocyclocheilus rhinocerous
GCATGTGGGATCACCTCTAGAAACAACAACAACAACAACAACAACAAAAAGTGGTCCAACTAACATGCAGGAAATATAAATATAAATACATATATATATATTAGGGGTTGTGACTTGTGACAAGACACTTTTATCTCCCAAGATGAGACGAGACGAGACACGAGACTGGATTCACGAGAACGAGACGAGATTTGTAGACTTTTTAAAAATAAATCCTCAATGATGAAATATATAGGGAAAATGTGTCTTTTATTCAACTTAAAAGCACAAAATGCAAAAAAGTAGGTGCATTTTGAAATCAACTTGTACTTTATGAAATTAAGCATCTATTATAATACATTTTATGCAGTAATAAACAACGTAAACACTGCAAAATGTTTTGCCACAAACTCAACTGACAGGCAAGTAATTGCACACAAATTATAAATAGTATAAATAAATATAAATAATAAACAACATACATATCCCTTTAAAGTGGAAGTGAAGCAGTCAGTCAAGTTTACATTATTTAGTAAACTGATTTCCACTTTAATAAAAAAATATATAATAAACACGATTAATGTATCAAAAGCATGTCTAATTAATTAAAATTATTAAACTTATACATTTTCACATCAATTTATTAAAAGTTTAACAAAAATTACATGTTTAAGGCCCTATGAAATGCTTTATTTATTTTTTTTATTGTTACCAAATTCGGTGTTTTAGCATGTCTAATTATTTGAATGCATAAAACAACTTAATTTATTCATTTTTTTCTTAAAGTAGCCTTATTAATTTTTTTTTTCCCTCAGAAATTCTGTGTTGTATATTTACATTTGTCTGGTTATCAAATGAAGGCATAAAACATTAATTTAATTTATCATTTATCATTTATCTTTTCATTATTGAAAATTAAGCAAACAAGATTTTTTGGCAAACAAAGGGGATTTACTATTAAAATTAAAACATGGAAGACATGTTTTGTGTGATTATTCCTTAAAAAATAATGTTTCATTTTAGTAGTAGTAGTAGTAGGTTATGTACATTCTACTGAAATATAGACTTTTATTTTGACGGGTTGCCGTGAATACCTTTACAGTTCTGTGTATGAGATATGAGCTAGTTTTACTCAAATCAAATGCTAAAATGCTCATTAAGTGACTCTCAGAGCAGTTCTGGAGATGTTGTTCATGTGTTTACGTCCTCATTTATTGAGACGGCAGATGCTGAAATCACTGCGAGTGTCACGCGCGCTTCAGTATGTGTGTAGTAAATGAAACCGATTTTCCCGCTTATCATGCAGCCACTTGCCTGATGTAACATAAAATATCGTACATACCACCACTTGTGAACGAGCCAGTGTAATGCAAATATATATATATATATATATATTTTAATGCTTTATTAATTCAATGCCACAAGAACATGAGGTATTACATATTCACATTATCAAATTAACATTATTAGCTGCCAGAGGAAAAAAAAGAGGAAGAAAATTACATAAAGTTCAATGCTTTCAGAGCATTACCTGTTTTCAATGCTTTTTTGTTTTTTGTTTGTTCTAAGAGATTTACATATAATTTAAAGTCATTTATAAAATGTGCAAAATTAGGTTTGCATTGAGCCCACTTCTTATGTATATGGAATTTTCCTAACAAAATAAACAAATGTATAATACGTTGTTCTTTACAATTAAAATTTTCGTTTTCTGTATAAACAAGTACATCAAATATACAAATTTCTATCATACACTCTATTTTTCTGTTAATACCACGAGATCTCGTCACACCCCTAATATATATATATATATATATATACACAAACCTTTCTAAGAAAGTGGTACATGCGTTTTAGACCAGAAAAACACTCCCATACATCAGTTACCCATTTGTCTAGTGGTTGTGTTTGCCACTCCCACAGCATTTATTCCAACTTCACTCTTTACATTTCACAGGGATCCTGAACGATCCAGATGTGGACGGTTTGAGAATAGACAGACTCGAATCTTAAGAAATTACAGCATCTCCCGTGCACGAGCAGGCCTGCCAACTCCCCTTAAAGCCCAAGAGGATGATTAATGGGCAGGTAAAGACTTTCCGAGCCACGTCTAGATACCTCAGCTAGGCCTCAGCGCGCAGATAAAAGTCAAAATGGATCGCAGGGCCAAAAGAGTTCTCCTGCTAGAACCAAAAGCCTCGTCACACAGATAGCTTTCTGCATTCTCTGCAATCCCCAACACGTTCAGGCAGGTAACGGATGTCGCCGAAAACAGCCAGTAGTCTGTCAGTTCTGTTCTTGCTCCATCAATTTGGACCTGAAGATAGTGACTTCACACCGTGTGACTCTGAATAGAGTGAAGCGACATCAAAGACGCGCTGAGTAAATAAGCTATATGCAAACGAGTGACTGGCAGTTGCCAGAGAGATGGGTTAATTGGGAAAAGGAGAGTTCCAGAAATCTGTTTCATTGCTTTTTGCTCTCTGCGCGGGAACGATGAAAGACAGAGCCTGAAAGTTTTCCCCTTCTTCTGCGATTGTCGGAGCTGAATGCGGCTTGTTTGTTGTATTGCGCTTCTGTATCTGCAGGACAGAAGCGAACGGTTTTTGTTCAGAAGTTGACTGTATGTGGAGTTCACAGAGAGGTCTTGATCTCGACAGTGAGAGCTACTCATGCGCTCTTGGATTTCTTTAGTCTTTGAGGGAATGAATGCATGTTGTGATATACAGTCAGTGAGAGATTCTGTCTGTCTATCCTTCTGTCTCTATTTTTCATACATAATAAAACAACACACACAAAAAAAAACAGTAATAAAACTAAAGTTTAGTTTAGTTAGCTTATTATGTACATTTAAATGTACATGATAAAAATATAAAGAAAAAATAGTAAAATCCCACAAATATAGCCATGAAGTTAGATTGTCTATGTATTTATTTTTTATAAATACACATAATAAAAACAATGTAAATAAATAAATAAATAAAGCTGGTGTAGTTTTTATTGTTATTATAAATGTACATACTAATAAATCAATCTAAACAAATAATAGTAATAAACTACACCAGATTTATTTATTTTTTATAATTATTTATTGTTATAAATGTATACATATACATACATACATAAATACATACATATATATATATATATATATATATATAATAAACAATAAAAAATGTAGTGACTGTAGTTACATCATTATAAATGTAAATACTACTAAATCAGTGTAAACAAATAATAGTCATAAACTACACCAGAATTATTTATTTATTCATTCATTTATTTATTTATATAAGCACATAACAACAACAATGATGGTAATAATAATAATAATAATAATAAAATAATAATAAATAGTAAATAGTAAATAGCAATAATTATAATAATTATAATATTGCTGCTGTAGTTAGATTATTTATTTATGTATTTATTTATTTGAAATGTATATAAAAATTAAACAATAATTAAATAAATAATAATAAATACTTTTGCCATATAATACTGTATTAAAATGTAACAAATATTATTATTATTATTATTATTATTATTATTACAAATAATAAATTAATATAACATTTAAAAAAAAGTTTGTAACAAATATCATTACTATCATTATTATCACCTGTGTTCCCCTGATTGCCCTGTGTTTAAAAGTCCCAGTCTGTTCAGTTTGTGATTGTCAGGTCTTCTCGTTCTATATGTGTGTTGGCTCAAGCTCCCATTGTGGATTATCTCCTGTGTTTCTTGATTAAATACTGTTACACCCTGTAGCCCAAGACTGGTTACCCACTGAAGCTAAGCAGGGCTTCACCAGTAAACTGGTGTGTGGTGGGCGTTCTGGCACACTATGGCCGCCGTCGCATCATCCAGGTGGATGCTGCACACTGGTGGTGGATGAGGAGATACCCCCTGACAATGTAAAGCACTTTGAGTGCCTAGAAAAGTGCTATATAAATGTAATGAATTATTATTATTATTATTATTAAACGTTTCCTCGTGACTCCAGCGTGTTCCCTCAACAGCGTAGCGTGACAAGTGCCTTCTTAATTCTTTTCAGACTGATTCATTATAAAGACCTGCAGCAATCAAGTGATTAATTCACGAGTTGGAAAACACGTTGTACTGTATATGAGAAAATTTTGACTGTCAATATATTATTTCTCTGTCTCGTTATACGTTTCACAAACTCAGCTCTAATACATATATTTTGCCCGACTCAGCAGTGACGCAGCAGTGATCCTGAAGAGCAGTGCAGGAAAACAGGATTCCTGCATTCAAACATGTTTTAACCTCCAAGATCCATACTGCAATCACAGCCTATTCATTAAATTCCACTGGAGGACTGGATGAAACCTACCGCACAATTAAATTGATTTAATCCCTGGATACGGTCTCATTATTTTGCATTAAAAGTTGTGGGAGAGGTGAATTGGAGAGGAATTAATGTGAATAATTCTAAAAGTTAAAAACACACACTTGGAACTAATTGACTTCCCACATGGCAAAAATTAAAAATAAAAGAGATGTGTGGAGAGGAGCTGATTGTGTAAAAGGGAAACAACACTATAATTTTAGATCATTATCAAACTATCTTTCTGAAGTCAACATGAAAATTTATTCGCAACCCAACTTAAAAATAAAAAAAAAAGGTTATTCAACAAGGAGAAAATATACAGAGTGGGACTCGATTTATATATTTATTTATTGGATTAACATACACCAATAGATCACACACAATCGAGCCAGAAATATTCATTAAAGAAGTAAAATTAGATTTTTATAAAGATCTTAAAAACAAACAAACTAGATTTTCTGTGATTTGTGAAAATAAATAAATAATGTGTTGTGTGTTCATAATAATAATAAGAAGAAGAAAACAATGTAAAAAATAATAGTAAAAAATATAGTTAGTGTGGTTAGATTATAATTTATATTAAAGAAACGGACCCACTTTATATTAAGTGGCCTTAACAACTATGTACTTACATTTAAATTAATAATTTGGTACAATGCACTTATTGTGTACATACATGTTTTTACATTGTACTTATATTTTAAAAATACCTGCATGTAATTACATCTGTAATTAATTTCTGTAATTACATTTATAATTACACAGTTGACCCATCCCTTACACCTTAACCCACCCTTAAACCAACCCATACCACTAAACCTGTCCCTAACCTTACCCGTATCCCACCTCAATAGCAGCAAAAGTGTTTTGCAATACAATATGAACACAATAAGTACATTGTACTTAATTTTTGATGTAAGTACATAGTAGTTAAGGCCACTTAATATAAAGTGGGGCCAAACAAACAAACTACTCTCAGGATTATGGACTGTTTTGTGTTGTGTTTTCCCTCCACACGTGCTCGTTACCCAAATTCTCCCGTGTTTCCTGCCCATATATTTTCCCATATATATTTTCCTGTTCTCGTTTTGTCTGAGTAGTGATTCTGTGCACCTGTGTTCCTCGTTATTCCCTCGTTTCGTCATGTATATAAGTCCTAGTCTAAGCATTCTGTCTACTATGTTCCTCTACGTGTGTGTTATCCAAGTTCCTGATGTGGATTAACCCCTGTGTTTCGAATATTAAAGACTGTTAATGCCACTTAGCGTCTCCTTCATTCCTCCTGCACAGTATCTTGACAGAAGACCCAACTTACAATAAGTAAGCGCCCCTTTTACCCGTTTTGTTTCTGGTTTTTGAAAGTCTTTTGTTTTCTTGTTTCTCCCCGTAGCCATGGAGATAGCCGCAAGGTTCACCGCCCTCGCCCGCAAAGACCTTTCCTTGTTGGAGTATGCGGTTGAGTGCAGTCAGCTCGCCATGGTTACGCCATTCGATGATGCTGCGCTGAACTCGTTGTTGTGGATCGGAGCTAATTATTACCGCCCAGACACTACCGGACTGAGCTGGAGGGAAGCGATCATCCGGTGTCTGGAGAGGGTCTACGTCCGATCCAGAGCACAGCCGAACCCAGAGCCCAGCCCACCATCTCCCCGCTGCGCGGAGCATCAGCCCGAGCCCACCGTTGACGGAGAGCCCGAGCTCGCATGGAGCGACAGAGTGCATCGTCCCGTCGTTCCTCCGGCTCCATCAGGCTCCTTCATCCCGTCGGCTTCTCCTCAGTCCTCTGTCACTCCGGCTCCACCGCGGCCTTTCTGATCAACGCCTCCGCGTCATTCGCCGGCGCCATCTGCTCCGCCTTGGCCCTCCGGATCCTCCCCGTCGCCCTGGCTC
>NW_015647039.1:323229-339565 GCF_001515625.1 Sinocyclocheilus rhinocerous
TGGATTCATCAGCCCTTCCTCCTCCATGGCTCCTCCCTCCGTCGGCTCCACCGTGGCTCGTCATTATGGCTGTGGCCTGGGTCCCACCTAGTGCCGCATGCTCCAAGTCCCTCCTCTTTCCTCCCTGGCTCCTTCCTCCGCCTGTTCCGCCATGGCCCCCTGAACTCCCTGCCATGGCTTCCCGAGCTCCCTGATCCACCTTGGAGGCCTTCCTTGTCACTGTCCTATACCAGTCTCCAGGGCGCCCGCCCTGTAATGTCAGGATTATGGACTGTTTTGTGTTGTGTTTTCCCTCCCCACGTGCTCTTTACCCAATTTCTCCCGTGTTTCCTGCCCATATATGGTTTTCCTGTTCCTGGTCTCGTTTTGTCTGAGTAGTGATTCTGTGCACCTGTGTTCCTTGTTATTCCCTCGATTCGTCATGTATATAGGTCCTAGACTAAGCATTCTGTCTCTGTCAGGTCTACTATGTTCCCCTACATGTGTGTTCTCCTGATGTGGATTAATCCCTGTGTTTCTAATATTAAAGACTGTTAATGTCACTTCGCGTCTCCTTTGTTCCTCCTACAGTATCATGACATTATTTTTATTATTTGCATTGTTTTATGAACATTCACAAACAAGCAAACAAGTCTTTTTTATTTATTTATTTAAAATGTACATAAAACTGTAAATACATAATAGCTAATAAATAAATATAGCCAGTGTATTTAGAATGTAATGTCCAATAAACAAACAGACAAACTACACTGACTATATTTATTTTTTCCTATTATTTAAAATAAAATTATTTTTTATTTAATGTATGTATATAATCAATCAGTAATTCAGTCAGACCCCATAAATAGATGTTGTAAAGTCCAAAAAAACAATAACAAACAAATTAGAACTATATAAAAATGAATGCATTAATTACAAATCTCAAATTGCACAGGTGACAAAGACGCCAACAATAATGTATTTATCATCAGGAAACAATACGGACTGTAGTACAATGTAACCATTAATTTAGCATCTTTAGCCCACCAGCATGACAGAAAATTACTGATGTATTCATATTAAACTTTCAGCTCTTCTAGTTGTAAAGGACCGTTTCCATGGTAACCGCACAAAGACTGCGCTCCTGAGAACTGAACTGAGCGCTTTCTCTCTCCCAGACTCTCTTTCTAGGCAATACATATCTGCTTGAAGGTGATGTCACTCATGCTGCTGGCTTCTGAACAAACTAACCAGAATATATGGAAAATAAATATAAATACGCAATATAAATAGGTTCTACTCAAAAGCCATCATAATGGAGATTCCTGTGCCTGATTTGTTCAGAAAATGTTCATGTGATGTGCTGCAATGACTTAAGTCTATTCACATTCAGAGAAACTCAAAGGGCTTTTTAAAAATATTGTTCATGTCAAGAGGTATGAAATATGTGGTAAATGGTATAAATTGATTCAGGAATAGGTCACCCAAAATGAAAATTATGTGTGTTTACCGTCATATTTACACTAGCAAAAACAATTCTACGTGAAATGTTTGCAGATTTCAAATCAAATTAAAAACAAAATTACATTTTTTAAAGCAGCTAAATTCAAAAATGTATACTAAAATTATTATTGTTGTTGTTGTTTTTATAACCAAATGAAAATTAAAACTACAGTACATTTAATAAAGAAAATTAATGCAATGGAGTGATATGTGGATTTTCCTTTTATGTCTAAAATTGTAGAAAAAGTTGTGTCTGCTCAACCACAACAAAGAACATCTCCTTCCATAGGATTCTCCAGGGGAGCAGCTGTGGACTTTCACAGGCATGACCCAGATCCTCAGATGGTCAGCTGTGTCTGGTTCCACACACTTTGTCTGGGTTATACGTTCATTTTGTGCTCTACTATATCCTCTGATGTGGTGTCATCAGCCAATAAGAATGCATGACTGCTTTCTGTCCGTTCACACAAAGTGATCTTGATCACTTGATCTAACAACTAGATTATTTAACAAGAAGGCTGAAATGGTGCATTTGAAATACATTTAACTATTTTCTACTATACTTTAGCTCCATCCACTATCTGTTTGCAGCACAACATTATGGGTGTGCCCTATTAATGCAGGATATATGCTGTGCTGCTTTGTATTTTGGTCATAATGAGACACCCAACCAGGCTCAAATGGAATCTGTGGACTTTTCTGCCATTTAAATGACAAATATTCCATTATATTGTAGTAGATCTATTGCCAGTGCCAGAGTTCTTTTGGAAAGCTCTTGAAAGTGTGAAATGGACATTTCCCCTGTCTATTGCTTTTGTTGTCAAAGAATCGGTGACTTACTGGCCTCAAGCAATTTAATCAACTCAGGCTCATTGGGAAAAATGTGCCTATGGCGATATCTGTTCATTCTTATAGTGTGACACTTTCAAAGCGAAATGTCCAGTGAGTGGCGCTAAAAGCATGTTCAGTGAACGTGAATCTGGTAATGTTATTTTTAGTTTTTTTGTAGTTGTTGTTGTTGTTATAGTAGTTGTTGTTGTTGTTGTATGTATCATAGCAGTTCAGAAATTAAATGTCCAGTGAGTGACACTAAAAGGTTAATGCTCTATCACGTTTGAAAATAATGCACCATGAACACTAAACCAGACCTTAAGTCTAACCAATAGTGTTAACAAAAGCAAACGTGAGATGAAAATGCATTTGAGATCTTTTATCGTGACTCGTGTTTCATGGGACTCGTACCAGTGTGTTTTGTATCGGGTGCGCTACCGAGCAAGTTTACTACATTAGAAAAGCATGGAGCTGGTTATGTAATGCAAACATCAAAATGTATTATTTTACAAATCATGCACTATGTCATATAACAGTGTTGTACAAGGAAATGTGTGAAAACAAGACTTTATTAATCTATAATTTGCCCATGTAATCTTAATTTGTGTGAAAATGAATAAAAGTTGTTGGTGTTTCAATGCCATCAATGTTCATTTTGGCTGGAAACTGCAGTGAATTGTATATATATTTTTGGAGCCTATGTAGATTTTAATCACTGTCGATATGAACGCAGCATAAGGCAGAATCATTGTTCTGGCTAATGTTTGGACCAGCATCTATGATATCAAAAAGTGTTTCCTGGGTGGGCAGTTTACTTGGATTTGGGGCCCTAGTGAACCTGAGATCGGTTTTGAGTTTGCTGTGATAAGAGCGAACATGATATGAAAAGTAAATCAAGTCCCGTCTAAAAGGGCAAATTCTGTATTGTGTGTGGAAATCCCCCCTTGGTTTCCTTTGCTTTCCTCAGCTGCCAGTTTAGCACAGCTGCGTTCCTACCTGCCCTCGCATGAACCGCACATCACCTCATGTCACCTCACAATCAGCTCTGTACTGCTTCCCGGGGCAGTACAAAGTCAGAAAATAAAACGCTAATCATCCATAACCGTCCCCCTCCATGTCACGGGGAGAATAAAGAGACCATCCAACAAAACATAAATGATTCATCAAGGGCTTTTTCTCATTTGCACTCTTATTTTCTGCTTTCCCCATTCATTTTTTTGGCATCTTTTTGGTCCTTCCTGTTCGGGTGGAATCACAGCCTCTGTTTTCACTTTCGTGTCAGCGGCAGGCAGACAGCTCCAGTTTTCCGATGCTCCATTTTCGGATGAACAAGGCCAATCCAGCTGTGTTGTCAGAAGGAGATGATTCTCTCTTTCTTTCTCTCACTCTCTCTTTCTATTTGTTTCTCACCACCCTCCTCTTTTTCCATGCAGTTAACACACACTCTTCTCGACTTGGCAATAAATTCTGTCAGATTTGATAAAAGGCTACATCTTAAAGGCCTGGGTTGCCAGTCGGTGGAAAACACAGCATACTGCAGCCATGGAAGCCAGCAAACGAACTGGATCAGGTGACACAGATTCTACATGACCTAAAAAGCCTCAGCATCCATCTAAAACGCTCTGTGACTAGTCATATTAAAACACAGATAAATCAACTCATCAACTTACAGTGTAAGTCTCATCACCTTCCATTTTTAATTGCGCTCATTTCTGTTGTGTATCCTCAATCTGGCAACCCGCGTCTTCGTTGAGTCTGAGGAGGACGGTGCAGGAGAAACCACTCTCTCCAATATTTTGAATTTGGACTGCAGTTCCTATTTCATCCACTACCTGTCAATATTACATACTGCACCTTTCATAATTTTTAAACTTTGATTTGAAAATTTGGTGTAATATGACTATATATTGTAACACTGACAAACATCCACTCCACAGTACATCCATACCATTTATTAATTGTGTTAACTAAATGGGGAAAAAAAATATTTAGAACACCATAATAACCATTTATTAATACCCTAGCAACTACTGTAATCACCTGAAAATCCATACCAACCACTAATCAAAAAAGCCTAAATAGCAAAAGCCACTAGCAACTACTCAAAAAACCTTATAAGTCACATAGCAATGCACTAAGAACCACCCAAACACATTAGCAACGCCCTAGCAACCACCCAAAACACCTTAGTAATGACTTAGTAGAGCCAAAGCAACTGCCTAGAACACTCCGGAAACCACATAGCAACACACTAAAATACTCTAAACACCACTTAACCACTCGGAATGCCCTAGCAATCATTAAGCAATAACCTAGCAACCACTCAGAACACTTTATCAGATGCTTAGAAATGCTCTAACAATCACCCACAATGACTTAACAATGCCCTAGCGAAGACTGCAACCACCCACTACACACTAGCAACTGCGTAACAACATTCTAAAAATACTCAGAACACCCCAACAACCACATAAGAACAAAAAGAACCTCCAGAACACCCTAGTAACCACCTTAGCAACTATACAAAACACAATAGCAACCACCCAAAATACTTAAACAAAGGCCTGGTGATGCCCAAGCAACCACTCTGAACACCCTGGCAACCACATAGTAACATATTAACATTTAGAACACCTTAGTTACCATTTAGTGATACCCTAGCAACAGCTCCAACCACCCAGAACACCCTAGCAACTGCGTAGCAACCACTTAGCAAAGCTATAACAACCACCCAAAGCCCACCAGCACCAGAGTTTTGCATGGCCAAGAGTCTCTCAGATTTTCTTTTTCAGAAGTTCTCAGCAACCAATCAAAACAGAGGTCATTTACATAAAGAAGTCTTAAAGGTACAGTATCAACAACACATTTACATCCCAGTGTGCATCAAAGCCATGTGAGCAGCCCGTAAGCCCTCAGAACTATATTAACACAGTGTTCACAAAAAAGCTGAGACTTCATGACGCATTGAGTTTGTGTGCACGTGTAGCTATCCGGAAAGATGAATTATTGTGGTTGACTTCACAATGATGGATGGTAGAGCTTCATCACAAAATTATATGAAAAATGGTTAACTACTGCCGTTTTGGTGACGTGGGACGACCAGGCGGTAATGAGTCCTGACTGGTCTGTTGTGTTTTCTATGGTTTCCGAGATGGCTGACACAATGCAGAAATAATTGCTAACCTTGCAGTCATTTGGTACAAAGAATAGAAGGAAAAACATCCAATTAGTTGCTAGATTCCCTCATTAGCAGACAATAATTGCTTGATAATTCATTGAATCACAGCTTTTCGCAGTTTCGGCTCCATATTATGAGTAATCTTCGGGGAAGGCATTGTTTACAAAGACGTAACAAAGAAATACAGCTCTGTGTGGCGATACAACCAGCCCTGCGGAGATATAAGGACGCACTGGCATTGAAAAATTGAATGTTTTGTTCTCCACTGCTCACCTGTCAACTGCCTTGTCATTCCTCGTCTCAAAGCTCACCTCAATCTCTCTCCCCTCCCTCCATATCCCTCTTCTCTAGTCGTACGTCATTGAGATGTCCTCCGATGAAGAGAAATGGAGCGCAGCCGCTCGCCCCTTCATCTTCCTTGTGTTTGTGTCTACATCATCTTCAGGATAGAGAAACCGCTACTTCATAATGACCTGACACCCCGATCACTGCCGAAAGACGGTTTACGACTGGGAGAGAGAGATGTAGAAGCTAAAAAAACCCACAAACAAGCTAAATGTGACATGCGTTCGGAGCTGGAGGCTATGATGAAAAGTTAACATCAAAATGCTCTTTTCTAGCTGAGGTAGAAATGCTTTCTCTGCTTATTAGCTGGAGAGCCGCACGCCAGGAGAAAAGTAAATACAATATCGCTCGAGTAATCTTAAAAGACCCGAGGTTCTTGAGTAAGTCAAGCAAACATCTGCAAACAAGAGTGCCAGCCCACAGACTCGGTCTGTTTGGCGATTTGCAGCCGTCCTCTTTGTGTGAGCTGCTTCAGTCTGGTGGAAAGGCAACATTGACAGCTCATTTGAAAAATGCCTGCAAGGCCCCGAATAAAACATTCGGTACTTGACATGATTGCTTTGAGGAGAACAATATGCACACATAAACACTCCTTAGAGGAACATTTGAGTTGTGATTGTTGATTATAGGGTTGTTGTATTTCGAATACAATCCTTGCTGGAAAAACAAGGTCAACGTTACAGTTTTTGATCGTTCGGGGTCTACCAGCCCTAACCAGCTTGACCAATCCATCTTATCTTTAATGTAAGAGTGACCATGGCCTTTTGTAACTTGAATGTGCAAGGCTTCCGTTGTCATTCGCTTCCAGTTATTATAGCTGTACAAAAACAGTCCGCTATGCTGCTTGATACTCCAAACTGATATTACTTATCATATTATTTTAATGTACTGTCATAACTATAAACACACTGGTTTGTAATGCAAAAAGTTTTACAGTTTACTGCATGCACTTTGTTATTCCACTTGCTATTTACCTATAGCGGCTAATGAATCGGTCTGAGATATTTACAGACAATATATTACTTCCGCGTTACAAAATAAAGTGGATATGGCCTATCTGATTGAAACCAGGTCCACCTGGATGTTGCCCATCCATCTGAACCAAAATGACCTCAGCTATCTAGAAACCACGTAAAAACTCTCCACCACCTTAAAGCGAACATTAAATAGAGTTTGATTGTAAAATATTGGCTAAACTGTACAAACTACCCAGTAGACAAATTAGCTAAGCTAAAAGCTACCATTCAGAGAAAGTAGCTAGCAGCACTACAAGCTACACTAAAAATAAATAAATAAATAAATAAAAAGCTCGCTAAGTAATGTATGACTAAAAATTAAAGTACACTTAACACTGGATGTTATACTCCAGTTAAAGAGAAGAGGTTGAAAAGCAAGTCTTAGCAAGTCTGAATCCTAGCTTGTGTAAGTTCCTGATCACTATTGTCTTGTCACCTATCTGCCATCCTGTTACCAATGGTGACAAAAGCCCAAAACTGAAAAGAAGGCTTCCTGGGAGAAGAAACCCTGAGGGTGCATCTTGTTGTGGGGAAGCTCTCAGCAAACGCACGGTCAGAAGTGCAAATCTTTGAATACCCATGGTGACCAGTCACTGTTCCTCTAGTATGTTCACAGGCCGAGTGAATTTCTATTCAGAAAGAGAGACCCCTAAGGCAACCCACGGCAACCAAAGTGGCATGGAGGGAAAATAGAGTGAGAGAAAAGAAGATTAATACAACTGGGGATTGAGCAGATTTTCCTTTTTCTATATATATGACAGCTTGACAGCTGATTTGAGCTGGTTTAAGCTGGTCATGTGCTGGTCCTAAGCAACTAGCTCCTGCTCAGGACCAGCTTATAACCAGCATATAACCAGCTCAGGTCCAACTTAAACCAGCTCATGACCAACTGAGGACCAGCTTAAACCAGCTGCCATGCTGCAAAACATACCTAACCATCATATGCTGTTTTTTTTCAACAGGGACAGCATTCATTATTCAGCTCAATCTCATATTCTCAATAAAACATTAGTTTGAATGTCCGCTGAGGAAAGCGATATCTTTTTCCTACTGTCCTTTCATCTGTTAAGGGTGATTTCTGATGACAGCGCTGATCACTGCATTTGTTAACTGTGTCTTACAAGCTGTTATAGAAAGTGAAAATAACTTCCTTGTTTTCAACCCTGTTTCAGTCTCTTTCAATATAAAAGTCTTTACTGTTGACTCACTCACTCATAAAAACAGTCTCTTGTCGCACGGTGGAATAATTAAGTAAAATCACCATCACAAACACACACACTGTTTTCCAATACTAAATATTATTAAGTACTACTATTATTTATATAACATATTATTTATTGAATAATAATATTTCATAAACAACAACAGCCATCATAAAAGTTGCAAGGCAATTCAGTCAAAAGTACAAAGGCAGCGCTCTGATATACAGCATTAAAGTTATATAAAATATAACGTTATGAGATTTTGCCTTCAGCCAAAACTGTTGGCTCTGGAGCAAATAATAGATTAATGAGACCAAAGACTGCCCATTAGAATTACCCAAAACAAATTATATCTCATGTTTAACCACTATAGAGTCATCAGAGCCAGCTGCAAATTCCAGAAGATCTGGCCGAGGTGAGGCTGCTCTCGGCGGGGTCATGAGCGCCGAGCGGCCGCTGACGCCCTGGAGCTCACATCTCCAAAAACGTCGAAGCAAATTTTCAAATAGACGTTATCTTTATTAAACCACAGAAATTCCAAAATTAAATTTCCCTTACATTCAACTTCAAAAGTGCATTCATCTTTGCCATGTTACATTCATTTAGTTGACTAGTGCTATATGCTGTATTAACAAAAAACATTAATGGCATAAATAAAAACACTTACACTGACAAGCTACGCGATATCGCGTTCATAATCGAATGCGACTCATCTGCGATTATAAACGCGATATAGCAGTGATCTATGGCTCTGTGTATTAAATGCCGCACCATCTGAAAGCACGTGATGGAGATTTACTATTCACAGATCCGGCTTTACTGACGAGATGCGCATGACAATCACATGCGATTTATCGTGCAGCCCTAAGTTTGTTTGTTGATCACAAAGTACAAAATAGATGAGGAAAACTAGGATGCCGGGTGTATTCAAAGCGCCGCCATTACTGTTATACTTCATATATATACTTTTTGCATTTTTTTGCATATCTTCACAATTATATGTGTACATGCTTGTGTGTGTCCACTGTTTTGGTGTATGAAGGCCTGCGGTTGTATGGCACATATGGCCCAACTCACTGGAGCAGCTGAAATGGCGTGTTGAGCAGCAGCTGTGTGTATTAAATACCGCTTCATCTGAAAGCACGTGATGGAGATTTACTCTTAATCACAGAACCGGCTTTACTGACGAGATGCACATGACAATCACATGTGATTTATCGTGCAGCCCTAAGTTTGTTTGTTGATCACAAAGTACAATATAGATGAGAAAAACTAGGATGCCGGGTGTATTCAAAGCGCCGCCATTACTGTCTAGAGTGCATGTAATGGTGCGCTGTGATTGGTTGAGTATATGTGTACATGCTTGTGTGTGTCCACTGTTTTGGTGTATGAAGGCCTGCGGTTGTATGGCACATATGGCCCAACTCACTGGAGCAGCTGAAATGGCGTGTTGAGCAGCAGCTGCCCGCAGCTTTACCCTGCTAGGCGACACAGGCAGCATGCAACAGGCCACTCTTCTTCTGCATTGACAGGAGGATCTTCAGATGCTGCCAGGCTAGTTTACTCCTCTGGCCTGGGCTGCAGTCGTTCGCAGCCATGTTCTGTCACAACCAATTGGTGTGAGATCAGCTTCCCAAAGCACCCATAGCATACTTAGCTGCAGTTATCCCATTATGCATCTTGATGTGTTCACAATACCATACTACTCCTATTACTGCAGTATGCAATATGTACAGTATACTATGCATGATGTTTTAGGAAACAAATCATACTACAAAGAATACGTGCACTGTTATATGTTTGTATGAAGTTACACTGTTATCCAGGGACTCTAAATTATATGTGAATTTACATTTAATTAAAAAAAGAAATATATGTCAATAAAATACTTTGTATTTATATTTAATTAAATTTTATATATCATTTGTCATAAAATTAATTTAAATGATTTACATTTACATTTAATAAAAGAAATCTATAAAAATAAAAACTATAATTTGTCTCAGTATAATATAACATAACATAATATAATAAAGTAATTTTTGTCACAAGTGTTTTGGTGTGTCCCAACACTTTTTGCTATATCTTGTAAATCTGAACATTAATTAAATTTAATAATTTATAAAATTATTTAAAATTTACATTTAATTATTTGTCTCAATATCAATTTGTCTCATAGTTTGTCTCAATATAATATAATAAAATATAATATAAACTTATTGCTATATCATGTAAATCTGCATATTTTAATTAAATTTATGGATTTATTAAATTATTTAAATTTACATTTAAATAAAATAAATATCTTAAAATAAAACAATAACAATACATTTGTCTCAATATAATAGTATATAATTTTATAATATTATATTATAAATATAATGTAATATAATATAATATGTTTTGAAACTTTATATTATATTATATTATTTGTTATATAAATAATATATATATAAATTGTGTGGAATAAAAATTGGAAGGATAAAATGAGGAGTTACGACAGTGAAAGACGAGAGAGGACCAGGCCTGGACTTTATTTTCAAGCGGCAGTGTGTCCAGGAACCGGACCGATAATTTTATTTTTTTTCTTTTCCTCTCTCGTATCTGTCTCTCCTCATACTTCCGTCTCCTTTTCTCTCGCCTCGTCTGTCTGTCCTTACCCCCAGGTACGCCACGGCCGCCGTGACCGGCTCCCTCGGAGTGGGGAGGGGGGAAGTAGAGCGCAGTCTCGGGAGTACCCCCCGGCCTGCGAGGGGCGACCGGTTCCCGCCTCCTTCGTACCGTGACTACGAACTTTGTTACAATATATATATATGTACAGTTTACTTGTCATGGTCATTTTGGTGTATTCCAAACTTTTTTAATTTAAACATTTTTAAACATTTTAATTACATTTCATAAATTATTACGTTATTTTAATTTACTCTATATTAAATTAAACAAATATATGAATAAAAACTAAATAAAACAAATAAAATAAAACTAAAATCTATCTATGTTTTAGTTTTTTATATATTATCATTTTTATTTTTAATAATTTGTGCCAAGTTAACTGTTTTTACTGCATCTTGCAGCATATTTAAGACATATTGTCAGGTGAAATATAGATTATCTTTTAGAAAACTGTTTTTACTGCATCTTGCAGCATATTTAAGACATACTGTCAGGTGAAATACAGATTATCTTTTAGAAACACATCAAGACCCCTGTGGTTAGACTCATGCTGCTGCATCGCACTGATTTTGAACACAAGACCATGTCCTGTGTGAACAGCCCCTTAAATCTGTTATTTTCAAACTTCTTGATTATGTAAGCACTGTACTCATGGACTCATTTAAAATGTGATGAGGATGTCAAACTTCTCAGATATCGGCAGAGATATTCCAAAAGCATCTCAAGGACATAAATATCACATGCCGTCCGGGCCTCGCAATGGAAGTTTAAACGCGAAGCATGCACCAGACTTACTTTTATCCTCTCAGCCATTTTAAGAGGACATCATGAATAAATAAATAACTAATAAATCCTGCTCCTCATAGTAATTTACACAACCTGCCAGCATATTGAATTTGCAGTCTGGTTTAGAAATTCTTGCAAATCCAGCTTTGGGCTGATTAACATTATACCTCCCTCCTCCCCACCACCCACCCCACAACAAAAAACATCATGATCAGCACAAAACGCTCCCATAACTCAAGCAAAGCTCAAATGGAGATTTTGCTTACTGACGCTCATGGGGCTTCGATTGAGGAGAAAAAAATGCCATTCCCCCCCCCTCAGTCTTGTTTTTTCGACTCTTCTCCTTCATCCTGGGAGACGATATTGTGTTTAGCAAAAAAAACATGATGACCGTAAATCAAATATCTGACTGGAAGTTTAAACGCGAAGCATGCACCAGACTTACTTTTATCCTCTCAGCCATTTTAAGAGGACATCATGAATAAATAAATAACTAATAAATCCTGCTCCTCATAGTAATTTACACAACCTGCCAGCATATTGAATTTGCAGTCTGGTTTAGAAATTCTTGCAAATCCAGCTTTGGGCTGATTAACATTATACCTCCCTCCTCCCCACCACCCAAAACACAACAAAAAACATCCTGATCAGCACAAAACGCTCCCATAACTCAAGCAAAGCTCAAATGGAGATTTTGCTTACTGACGCTCATGGGGCTTCGATTGAGGAGAAAAAAATGCCATTCCCCCCCCCTCAGTCTTGTTTTTTCGACTCTTCTCCTTCATCCTGGGAGACGATATTGTGTTTAGCAAAAAAAACATGATGACCGTAAATCAATTATCTGACATTTCCACTCAGCAGCTTTCTGCTGCAGGAGGAGGGTGGAGAAAGGCAAAAGGCTAGTTTGAATTACATGTAATGAACGAGACCTACGGACTGTTAAACGGAAGCTTGGAAAACGAAACGGGTTCATTGAAAAGACCAGACGGTCTGCATATTCCTGCCGGTTGTACCCCAATTTGTTAATTGGACTCCTGTAGGTTTTGCTCCCTTGTTCACTGATGGTTGCTTGGCACACCTTTCGTATTAAAGGTAAAAATTATCGGTCTAATAGGAAGTGAGAAACCAGGTAATCAGACCAGGAGGAAACCATAGGGGTCCTTCTATGAAAACGATGCAATTTGCACCGTTTGCAATTTGTCGTTCGTGGGTGTAAGAAATTACTTTAGCAATGTATAGCTAATGCCAACTTATACTGTTTTACTACCAATTTAGCTTGAAAAAGAAATATGCAATTAAAAGCCATAATTGTAATATAATATGATATAATATAATATAATATGTGTATAAGAAGTCTTAAATGTGTCCCCAGATTATGCTTCAACCCTGTTTCAGCCATATTTTTAAGTATTCCATAAATAAACAAAATAAATAAAACAGAAGAAATTATATCTTATTGGTTTCAGATCTTCGATCTTAATATTTGATTATGCTTCAACCTGTTACCATATTCTTAAATATTCCATAAGTGACCAATATAAATAAAATAAATAATATCTTCATGCTTTCATGTTTTCAAGGAAAAGCAAAAGTCTTAATTTGTCTTATGTTTTGTTATGTTTGATTATGCTTCAACCCTGTTACCATATTTTTAAACATTCCTTAAATTAGGAAAAATTACATATATAAGAAATCATGTTGCCCTTTTTATATTTGATTATGCTTCAACCCTGTTACCATATTTTTAAACATTGCATAAATGGGGGGAAATGGACATATATAAGAAATCATGTTGCCCTTTTTTATATTTGATTACACTTCAACCCTGTTACCATATTTTTAAACATTGCATACATGGGGGAAAAAGGACATATATAAGAAATCATGTTGTCATTTTTACATTTGATTATGCTACAACCCTGTTACCATATTTTTAAACATTCCATAAATGGGGGAAAAGGGACATATATAAGAAATCATGTTGCCCTTTTTTATATTTGATTATGCTTCAACCCGGTTACCATATTTTTAAACATTCCATAAATGGGGAAAAACGGACATATATAAGAAATCATGTTGCCCTTTTTATGTTTGATTATGCTTTAACCCTGTTACCATATTTTAAAGTACTCCATAAATGAACAAAATAATTCAATAATAATAGTGTATCTTTAAGCTTTCAAATTTTCAAGGAAAAGCAAATGTCTCACATTGTCTTATGTTTTGTTGTGTTTGATTATGCTTCAACCCTGTTACTATGTATTTTTTAAGTATTCCATAAATTAACAAACTAAATAAATTAATAAATTATATATTTGTTCCAATGGATAGCACATGTATTATGTTATCTTATGTTTTGTTATGTTTGATAATGTTTCAAACTTGTTATCATATTTTTAACTATTCCATGAATTAAAAATAAATAAAAACAATGGATTATATTTTTATGCTTTCATATCTTCAAGGAAAAGCAAATGTCAGCAGGTAACTGACAAACATGTAAACCCTGATACCATGATTTTATATAGCAGACATGATTATGATTTTAAAATAAAGAGAAAAAAAGTATATAACGATTACATTGTCTTACCAAGAAGTACTTTGTAATTTCTCAACTTCAAGCACAAGGCTTGTAATGTCAGATTAAATTGAAAAGCTGTCAAAACCAACACAACCTCAATTTGTAACTATTGTATGCACTGCATTAGCGAATTGGTGGCTAATTCATATGAATTCATATGATATCATTGGCAGATTTTCGAACAATCTGCTGATGTGTTAAGTTTAGGGGCGGACCTTCATGCATAATTTTTTTTTAATTTTTTTTAAGTCATACATTTTCGTATGATGCACTTTGTACAAATTCATACAAAATCACAACCTCGTAAAATAGTTGATCTTACATTTTCACATTGGATCATATTGATCAAAACTCTTACCTCTGTTACAGTTATGTTTAGTTCAGTCTCTTTTGGTTTCAGGTTTCATGGACTTTTAGTTTATTCATAGTCAGTTTCCTTTTCCATTGTCTTAGTTTCCTGCCACTAATCTGTTTCCATGGACACTAACTCAATCATCACAGCTGTTCGTACTTAGTGTTTCATCACTGTGTATTTAAGTTCCTCCTTGTGCACTCTTCATTGGTCTGGTATTGTTTTTGTAAGCCACACTGTTTCGCCTGCTTGTGGATCTACCTTTATTTGTTGGATTTAATAAAGACTTCTGTTACTTTGACTCTTCATCTGACCTGAAGCATGACAATCTCTCTAAAAACATATCTTTATTCCTACCACATATTACAATTAATTTAGCATGAGATGGCATGATTCAGTTTACTGATTCTGTACCTAAAACGCATTATTTGTCAAATAAAACATTTTAACAAACTTCACAAATCACTTTATCAAACTAAAAATGGCACCCGGTAGGAATTTTTGGGCTCAACATCACTAGCGGTCTCTTTTGCTCATGCTGAAAACTCTCATTAAAAATGAATGACTTCTCAATGCTTCAGCGAGACAAATTACTGTGAATGTGAACGCCCTCTAAGGACATGTAACTTTCTGATTTGATGACATAAAACTTGAAAAATGTTAATTAAAAGGGACAATCACATTATAAAGGCATAATCTGGTCTTTATGACAGTCCTTTTCTAGAACATAGGTTTTCAAACCATTTGATGTTAAACAACACAAAATATTTTGATACATTTGCAAATGACCACCATTCTAAAAATATAATGGCCGCTATATTTCTATTTTGTGTATGCAAAACTCTGTTTAGATGGTGTGAGAAAAATGTTAACTGTTATTTTTCTAAAGACACAAAAAGGAAATCAAATGGTTCCCAAAACGAATTACTGAATTACAGTTCCAAAATAATTGCTGTCAAACTAATTACAAAATTCAATTATATCCTGTCAGCAAAGTTATTGCCTAAATTGTTAAAATTAATGTTATAACAAGTAAATATATATTTCAGAGTTAAGGCCATAAAAAAAAATAAAAATAACATTTTTGCTACTTAAAATAAAGTAATCGTTAATTAAAATAAAATAAATTATAAAAAAAATAAACATGGGTGACACTTTAGTGTAGGGAACAATTCTCACTATTAACTAGTTGCTTATTAGCATACCTATTATTAACATATTCGCTGTTTATTAGTACTTATGAAGCATTTATTCTGCATGACCATATTCTACATCCCTGATCCTACCGAATACCCAAACTTAACAACTACCTTACTAACTATTAATAAGCAGCAAATTAGGAGTTTATTGAGGCAAAAGTCATATTTTGTTAGTGAGAATTGGATCTTAAAATAAAGTGTGACCGGAACTTATGTCAACTATTTGTCAAGGCAACATTTCTCATATTTATTTATTTATTTTTGTGTTTACTTGAAGTATTAAAACAACAAAAACATAATAAACTAAATCTAATAAATAAAAATGAATGAAAACTATAATACTTAATACTTAATACAAATTAAACAAACATTATATGAACAAAATTATTCAAACTTAAACTACAATTAAAGCGGAAACCGAAAATATAAAATCTAATAAAAAAATTTTTTTTTAAATTTATTATATCAATGATACTAAAACAATAGTACAGACACTACATACAGACATTTTTCTTATACTGTTAAAAAACTAACCTTTTCAATTAAATAAAATAAATCACAATTAATCTCACGATTTCTGACCTTTAGAAATCAGAATAAGAGAATAATATAATATAGTATTATCAAATTTCTCTAGAACACATATACCACAATACCTCTACCAACCAGCACAACCCCCCCCCCCACCACC